>NC_045733.1:26473997-26476213 GCF_008692095.1 Etheostoma spectabile | reverse complement strand
TGGCGAAGGTGGAGCCTCTAAGGCAGCCGAACAGGTTGGCGAAGGTAGAGCCTCTAAGGCGGCCGAACAGGTTGGCAAAGGTAGAGCCTCTCAGGCGGCCGAACAGGACATTGAGGGTTCTGAGGCAGCCGGCAGCGAAGCCCCTCGGAATGATGGCTGTGAACCAAACAATTCATATTCAAGTATTTGTTTTTGTTGTCCAACAACTTTATCCAAAGACATTCAGAATCCAATCGGGTGTCAAAGAAAGACATCAAATCCTCACACCAGCAAATGCTATTTTTTCTTTGAAAATTGACTCAAATGATTTGTTAAGGTTATTTCTGAACGTATTAGTGGGTCAGTAATTGTTTTTAAGTCACTCATACCAGTAAATACAAAACTTATGGAAACATTAACCAGTGGCACCATTTTCAGTCACAATTCTACTCAGTGATGATCAGGCTCCCTACCGATGCATCCACCGTTATTAACTTAAAACGACACTGGGCAGCCACACGGCTCCAGAGCTACCATTGCTGACACATACCAGTGTCTCTGCAGCCCCTGTCAAAACAGAATAGCTCTACATACATCTCAATCACCTCTGTCGACAATGTATTAAGACACCTCAGGCTGGCCCGTTCACCGCTCCGGCCATTTTTCTTCTCCTTTAGGACCTTGGGGGAAAACTAGTGTCCGCTTTAAAGCTTCCAGTCTGTGCATTATAATGCCCTCCCTGTCGCCACAGCTCTGATTTTACTTACGGTGTTGTAATGGAATTGTGCTTACGCTAGCAGCTGGAAAAGCATTATAACGTGTTACAAAGTGACATATGTTTGTCACGAAAGAAAAGGCTGGACAACAATAGAGCTGTTTGGAGCAGTTTGTGAACAGTATTTTCTGTTAGAGATGGTGAGTCCCTTTGGGTTGGACTTTGGGAAACCTATTACATGCACAAAAAGATATGCAACACAATAAAGCAATGGAAAAAGCCAAAAAGCCTAATATGACCATTTTAACTACCTTTTCCACCTGGCCCAGAGTTTACTTTCTGCTCAGTTTGTAAATTCTGTAATCCAGAAATTCGTCAATAGATAAATTACCCTAGTGGCAAGGAGTCTGCTCTCAAATGTATTTGTATGATTTAAATAGTCATTGATTCAAATAGTTTTAGTAGGGATTTGATAACTATTCATAAATTAAATTCTCGGGCTGCCCATATTTCTAATTATTGTTATTTAACTCATAAAACGATCTGCGTGCACTTAAAGCAGTTTAAGGTTGTAGCTTCATTGGCCATGAAGGGGAAAGAGTTTAAGTCTTCAGATCGAGAGATATTTTTGCAGCGTTGAATGAACCCTCCCAGAGACAACCCTCAAATGACACAGCCGCAGCCTCGGCAGATCTTTGGCCAACGGACACAACGACCGACGTACAGGGCCTTTACTGCTGTAATGTGCTAACATCACAGTTTGAGCTGTTCTGGCTTTGGCCTGCACTAGTCTCTCTGCCTCTCCAAACTTGGAAAGCAGCACCCAAAGCTGTGTGCAGTTACACGTCTCTAATCCTGTAATTACTGGCCTATCAGCGCCTAGTAAAACCATAATTGGAACCAGCTGTCTATTTGTTTTCTCTTTTCCTTTCCCAATCTGCACTATGACCGATTTGACATTTGCAAATGCATCTCTGGACCTCCAATAAAGCCTATTTTTTTAACAAGTGAGGACAATTTGATCAAGATTAGATTTGTCCAGAACCAAGAGCCAGAGAAGGGGGAGCACCGTCAAGTATAGCAACCTTGTTTCAAATATCCCATGATTTCACAGGGCACAGTGTTTGGCTAAGTATGAGTCAGACATGAGGTCCAGCTGTACAACAAGCCAAACAACAGACCTGGCTGAAAAAACATGAAATTGATGATCAAACAGACAAGCTCATTGGCATGCAGGGAGTTATACCGTTGTTTATTACAACTGGGCAGGTTGAAATTAACTGACGTTATGTAGAGAAAATTATAGACACTTTTAATAAGAACTGGATACATTGTGTTTGTAAAGAAACAGTCAGAACTAAGCTAAACATGTCCTGGATCTATTTCTCTACACAGCAATGAAACCAGTTCAATCAGGAGAGATATGTTTGCAGATATGCAAATAAGGTTTATTGTACAGCTCAATACAATGTACAAAGTATTTGGCGATTAGACTCCATCGCTATACAAATATTTTGTATAT
>NC_045733.1:26450960-26473987 GCF_008692095.1 Etheostoma spectabile | reverse complement strand
CTATATAGGGGTAGAGAACCATCAGACCCCCAGATGGACTCTAGACACCGGTGGAGGTGACGAAGGAGCCCGAAGAGCCAACCGAAGGCCGGTCTGCAGGAGTAGATGACTGGAGGTGGAAGGGGAGATGAAGAGTTACTCTTTTTGCCTGCAACAACAGCTCAATAGCAAAGGGAGAACAGATTTTTTAAAGCAGGGCTGTGAGTCTGTGATTGGCCCTTGCAGTTTGCGTACAATTCTGATCAGTTTAGCAGGAAGGTGAATGCTCCAACAGCTGATTCGAATTAGGTAGAGCTTTGACTGAGAGTTAGGTCTTCCTTCAATCAAGAGAGACTAGTTGCAAATATGCAACAGTTAAACACAGCATGATAACATGTACGTTTATTTTGATAACAGCTGAATTGATTTAGGAGTGCATCAATTAAAAGTTAGCTCTTCCTGAAAGATTTCACGTTGAGCTACATCAGTCAATGTTGGTTTCTTTCAATAGATCCTTACTAAGGAGATTAACTTGCCTAATCCCTTAACTATAGAGGTGTAAGATAAAAACATTAAAAACGTACATACTGTAAGTGGTTTATGGAAGGCACTGACAAACTATTTTTTGTGTAGATGTAAGACTTGCTATGTGAACCTGCTATTGATCAGTCTCAATATCACAGTAGGTGTGGGTTAGGCTAGTTCCCAAAACGGTGAAAACATCCTTTTTTCAGGGGTTAAGACTTTAAAAAGGATTACTTCCTATATGTGTGAAACATTTGAATGGCAGTGATTGATTGTGTTGTTTAGATAACTAAAACATGTCACTGGGCTAACACAGGTTCCAGATGGACAGAGGGGACAAACAGTATTAAAGTGTACAAATACAATACAAGTTCATGGAACATTTTGCTCCACAATGGAGTTAGCAGTTCAAAAGTTATACCTGTGCAATCTGATACAATCCAACACATCCGCTTAAACATAGTAACAGTACCTGCAGAAATAAAGTCATTCTTAAAGATGATTAGTATTTCTGGAAATATTAGTCTTAGTGCAGTAAAAACAGCAGCAAGTAACCGTACCACCACATTCAATTTTGGAACTCATTTTCTGGGTGTTTACCATTCCAGAAAAGATGTTCCTCACAGTCGTGCAAACCTTTTCATTCTGTGTTTTTATTGTGACGGTCATTGTTTGCTTTCCTCTTGCTGTATATATTACATTTCACAGTCTATTGCTTCATCTCGTCTAATGACTTGCAAGTTCCTCTGTCTGATTTGCCAGAAATGAAAGCCGACATGACAGACTAAGTGACTTCATTTCTGCTCTGGAGTAGAACTACATACCCTCAGTGGAAAATAAAACACACCAGATAAATAACAAATAAAGAAGCAGGCAGGACTATCAAGAAATACAATCATGATGCAATAAAGCTGCACAACAACTGAAAAGACATCATTACAGTTGTTTATGGAATCAAAATGGAAGCAGTTAGTAGTTTATTGATGAATTGTGCTTTTATAAAATTGTGTCCTCAAGTGCATTTTGTCAAGGACTGTACACGATTATAAAACACTGTCTCTGTGCAATGTTATCTCCAACAAATTATGTTCAAATGCAAGTGTTTTGAATTGGATAATTACATTTAGGATGAAACATAATGCCACAAATTGTTTTCAAGGTTTTTCTTCACTGTACCGTTCAAATTGAACATTTTCAAGTGTCAACTGCTAGTTTTCTCGTTTAGGTTGTTATTTGGAAGAGACAACTAACTTACTAATTAAAGCATTTAACTCAGTTTGGAGATAGATCATGACTAAAAAGAAACAAATGTGGTGAAGCAGACAGAATGTCAAACTGAATTTCTTTCTTCACAATTGGTTATAAAGGTAGCCCTTTTTAAACTGGAAGCAACTCCTTTGGAAATAGTCATTGTTTTCAAATCTTTTCCACATTGAAATGTGTTAGTATTTTACAATCTTCTTATGTAACTGAATGAGGGCTCTAAAGATAAATGCTTTTCCTTTCTTTTTACTTGGCAAATTAAGTTGTTTTGTTTCTCATTTATGATCTTAAGAAGGAAAGTTAATTTAGCAATGTCACAGTTTACCCTGTGATATAATATTTAAATATTTTTTATGCTCCCACAATGATGTAAGGATGTTTTAATGCTCCATAAAACATTGATGTGAGATAAAAGTATTACTTTACCTCAAATGATAACATTATGCTACGTGTACAGAGTTTGCAGTCTTTGGTGTTTATATGTATGATGTTTGATATTGTACTTTTAGCCAGCCTTACCTCGGGGCTCATATTTGAAATGCTACATATGCTGTAGCAACACAGGATAATTTAATAGGTTTCTGGCTGCCAATCCCCAGGAGCCAACATGAGACAGAGGGGGGGGGGGGGGGGGGGGGGGGGGGGGGGGGGGGAAGGCAGCTTTTCTAATGTGTGCTTGGCACTCTTCCTTGACTCGGCTGCAACTAGCACTGATCGGAATGATGGTTTTTATATGTATCGCTTTCTGAGTGGCGGCAGATGTTCCGCATTCTCCAGCAGCACTGTTCCGGAGGGAAATCAGGAAAAACTACGCACTATAAAATTAAACCACTGACACTTCACCGGCCCTGAAACCAAATAGGGCCCACAGCATCAGCAAGCTGGAGTGAATCCATCATTTCTCATTTTTAAAGGGTTCCATCTGTGCTAACTTTCATTACCACTGTCTGTATCTGTACTGAACTGCTTCATAATAGATAAACACCTCACTACTTATTTACCCTTGTGTTTGATATCACATGAAAACATACAGAGTGTATAGGATTAGTAAAACCCCATGTGGGTTTAATGCTAACATCATCTGATTTAATTATGTACAAAGCAGCAATACTTATTTACATTAGATGTGCCACAGTTAGACTCTGTCTTGCCAGAAAAAGAACTCTGTCCAAAATGTGTGCGCTCCAGTTTGAATCAGATATGTCTGGCTCTGAATGGTACAGATGGATAAAAGGATGTCCTAAATGACTCATTTGAGTTTTATAATAAGCCAACGTCCCAGAAATGATTTGTTTCTCTGAACATCAGGATCCAAAAAAAAAGGATCTTTATTTTGCAGGTTTGGTTTAGTTTTAGAAATGTGATTAATTTTAATCTGACAAAGGCTGTAATGTTGTTCAACATATTTTATGAAATGAGTGATAAAGTATATGAGTATAAAAAGAAGAAATAAGATGCTTGTCATCCATCCGCTGACCTCCCTGAGGACGGGGAAGGTAACTTTAAATATTGCTTGAAAATACCTTGAGATTATAGTAATTAAAAATCTGTAAAATCACTGCATGTGCTTTCCACCACTTCAGATTTTGTATCATCTCAGTCTTTGCAAAAGTCAATAATGTGAATGGGATTTCTGGTAATTTTGTGCTGTTACTCAATGCATTTTCATTTCAATTACTGTATTCAGATCAGTTGCTTTGCATTTTCAGTCCTTGACATTGTAATCTGTTAGCCCTCAAAGCTGCCTCCACCAGTAGCCAGTGACACCCAGTTGAACCCGGATTAGGGAATTAGACCTCAGGCATTATGGAAATACTAAAGATCAAAAGCGGACCAGCAACGGTCAGACTCTTCATGCAGGTAGCCTGGTGGAACAAAGCCTTTTTAATTACCCTTTTAATTGCCCCTTTAACAGTATGAATTAGCATTTTAATGATGGGTGTGTAATTAGAGTGGAAAAGGCTACGAGAGCTGCAGGCTAATAATGCCTCTCAGCTCAGGGATCACAGCAACAGGAGACAAGAGTAGCTGCACCTGAGCGCCGACACACACTACACTACTCAGCCAACAATGAACAGATGCTACATATACACATGCATACAGAGAAGGACTTTCTGAACACAGGCACACAGACATGGAATAGGCATGTCTATTGGTGCACACACACAGAGATTTTGCAGTCACTGGAGTGATCAATTGGTGGACATCCAGAAACCGAGAGAACGCCCTAACACAAACAATTTCCATACACAAAACCACATGCACAGCCAAGTCTGCCCAAAAGCCTGATTAAATCATTAAACTGGTCATTAAAACCATTAACCATTAACACTCAGCACAGTGTATTGGAACACAACCCTGATGGTGTTCTTTGTTAGTATGGTGGGAAAACAATAACCATGTTGACACCAACATACAAGAACACACAGATATGCACATGGACACAGATGCACATGAAAATGGATGCTTATACACACACATGCATAGACACACAAGTACTTTTACACTTGATATAAAACAGGTACACTATCAGTGTCACAGCCTCACAGAGAATAACTATGAGGACCTTGGCAATTTACCATTTACAACGGGCACACATGTGGAGATTTAAGGACGGTAAAGGATGAGAGTAGTTTGGCTAAAGGCTTTCCAGCTAATTAAAAGACTAACGTAGCCTCCAAATGACCATTAGGAATCATTTGGCTTGACTGCAAAAAAAGGCAGAGATGTATATCTCATCATGAAATGGGCACAAGATGAAAGCAGCCAACATCAAATATGCCATTTCTGTGTGCCAGTCATTTGTCAAAACCGAAACCTATTTTTACATGTTCAACTGCAACATTAAAGATGTTCTAGAAATGGTGTGCTCTCAAGGGGTCTGCTGTTTGTTTTAGTACGATTTTTTTTTTTTACTTAAATAGGCCTAAAGGAGACACAATGCAGGCAGAAATAATGTGACATAATGGCACAATATGAAAAACAGCAGCGGCACATATCTCATCATTATCCAGTAATGATATCTGCAGTGTAACAATGGAAATGTTTTCTCATGTAGTTATCTAAAAGCTCATACTGTATATTGGGAATTCAAAGGGTTCTTTTGTTTTGTATGCAATTAAATACAAATGTTCTCCTGGTCCTAGTTGTATTGTTTATGACGCATCCTTAAGCAGCTTGTAGTATTTATTTACGATTGGACACTAATAACATGCGGCAACAATGCATACATTTTTATGAGCTGAAAAATGCTCAAACCTGACATATAGCCTTTATTTCTGTGAAACCTGTAATCAGCCTTTGCATTTAGTCTGACACTTGCCCCTCTTCTGGCTAATCTTAGTCTAATTGCTTCTGTCTTTTTGCAGGCCACAAACTTTGTTCTACTTAGCACCCATATTAAGATTATTTAACCAGAGCAGAGAGAGAACTATCAAGGCAGGGTTAGCATCAAGAACAGAGGGCCGTCTTTGTGCAGTGTTGCTTCGGGGAGAGACTGAGGAGTTTCTCAAAATGCTCTGAGCAGCCGTCCTAATTATTTTTCCCAGACATGAGGTCACATTCTTCATGGCCCAATCATGGATAGAGGAGAGCTTGTTATTAACAATCTGCAGACAAACAAACAAGAGCTAAAAGGCATCCATTAAGCATGAGTCCACAGAGTGTTTTGCTCTAGTCATAATGATCAAATTCATACAAACAAATGTAGAAACACAGGAAAGGTAAACACATATAACAAAAAAAATAATCTTGACATTTTGCACATGAGAGTTTTAACTTGGAACAATAGAACAGATTTGTCTTGTTTCCCTCGAGGCATGCAGGCCTATGGCATGATGACACAGCGGGCAATAATGCCATTAGCAGACTATTATTGTTATTTGATGTGCATTAAGCAACCGTTCTACAGATGGCTCAGTAATGTTCAGGGGTATTAGGCCTGTTGTCATGGTGAACACAAAGGCTGTTTGGGAAAATTGTTGTTATTATAATCCTTTATTATTCTAATGGATTTGTTTCTCCTGATGTTAAATGATGAACAAACCAAGCCAAAGCATGTGGTAAACCAAACAGACATACAATAAAATGTACACATTTTCTTAATTCTTTTTGAAATACATGTTATCAGGCTCAGCTGCACATCAGTCCTAGGGCACTGTCCTGCACCTAGTGCAGCGCAGCACAAAGCTGATGCAAGTGTCTGTGCTAGTACCCAGCACCCACATCGTTTAAATAGCAAATGCACATGCGCAGATCTGTGCACACATGGGCGTGCCGGTCTTACAGGGAGTTGTGTTCAGGTGCATTCTAGGTGTATTTCTATCTTGGGGCAACGGAAAGTAATGGCGCCATTGACCAAACAAAACGTGTTCTAAAGTCAATAACGCAGCATTTCATTGTTATTTTACGCCTGCTTCACCTCGTGGAGTTTTGGTGGCACAGTGCTCGCAACCAACCTGAGCAACGCTACTTGATAGATTAAACTTCTGCCGTATCCGGTTGGCAAAACTCTGAACACTTCTTCCTTTTTTAAGAATAACTTCAGTGCCGTTCTGTGTTCTTTTCTCAAAGAAAAGCTTAACTCCAAGACCTCTAGAGTGTAAGGCCAAAGCCGGTTTGAAAGGCCGCTGTTTGCCAGCAGTAGCAGCCATCTTCTTCATTTTCAAGTACCAGGAAATTCACACGGAACCATAGCAACTCTGCCATCATCATGTTAAGCCCGCCCACCAATTCTATACACGATGTGATTGGCCTGACTAGAGTTTGGTTTTTCCAGCTTGCAAGCCAACAGAGAGTTGTTAGACTGACCCTGGCTGCAAATTACATTTGCTGCCGCTAGGGTGGGTCTAGATTTCAAGGCTAACTGTATGGCTCTTTGAGATAGTATCTTGAGCTGACAAGTGGAGAGAACAGAGTTAGCTAATTTGTAAACGGACTGCATTTATATAGATCTTTCAATCATTAATTTACAGTTTTGCCTCTCATTCAACCATTCACACACACACTTACACATGTAGACATTGCCATTCCTTACACTTTTGCTCTTGTGTTGTTGGTTATGAAAAGGCAATTAAAGAAAGACATCAGCCTCCAGGCGCTTACTGTCTAGGAGTGTCTCTCTTTGGCACGCTTTAGCATGTTGAGAAATCCAACAAATGAAATGCCTGCTGTCATAGTTGCTAAGCTATAATTGGACAATCGCGGCTTAATCGATGTTTGATTCAAGCAATGTCAAGATTGCAAAGATTGTAAAATGTTACACTTTACCCTTGTTTGCTTCAAGGTGCTTGGTGTTGAGCTGCGTTAGAACCAGTGTTCTAGCTGTAACATGCCACTTAATCAGAATAAGACAAAATGTATGTAGTGAATGGATTATCCCTGTATTCACAAAGGTTATCTAATGATAACACCTATGATACACAATAGTACCCTTCCATGTCGATAACATATCACAGACCCCATCTGGACTCAAACTGACCATGCAGTGCATGGCTAACATCACACATTTGCTTTCACGCAGACTTTTTTTCTTATCACATGTGATATTTTACAGAGCTCACTCGTCCATGTTCACAATAGGAAGAGTTGATTCTGCTGAAGGTCAGCCTGACATCCGAGCTGAATGAATGACATTTAGAGTACAATTTCCTATTTTTCCCCGTGTTCTTTGTAAGGCGTTACTCTACATGTACGCACCATGCATGCACGCATGTAGGCACACACACACACACACACACACACACACACACACATTGAATGCTGTCACAAATCTCTTGTAATTTACTGCAATTAATTCTACATACAGAAAAGACTTAGCAGGTCCCACAGTCACTCTCCTTTCCCTTTGGAACACGTCAGATACAGAAACACTACAAACAGGAATGACCACTAAAACTTTTATCAAGAATTTAAAGAAACATTTGTTTAAGTTGAGTAAGTGAGTAAGTAAGAAAGTTAAGTGTGGTTTACATTATTGTAATTCTTCCATCATTCAATACTTTTTGTAGGAATTCACTTATTTATATGAATACTTTTCAACCATTCATAGATGGCTCTTTTGCTCTTGTTATTAGAAGATGGTATTTCTTCTAACCCGGTTGCAAAAGGACATGTCGCTTTGTGCTCCCATCCAGGATAATCAAGTCATCCTTGTCCACATGCCTCCCTGTATCTCTCCTCCAGCGCCCTGACCTTTATCTTCAACTAAATCTAATTTGCCTTCAGGAATTTATAGGGTTTTCCACTCCTTCATAATCTATTTGCAGTGTCCTACAGAATTTTCATTGCTATGACATTTGACAAAAAAACTTAATGGTTAGATATTTCAGTCTCTGTACTCATTTGCGGCCGACTTTGAGCCAATCCTTTTGGAAGCAGCGGGTAGATGGATTGTGAGCAGCTTTGCTCTAGGGACATTTTCCCCATAGTTCAAGGAGATTACCTTTTTGACTGTGTGCTCCATTAAGCAGCTCCTCAAATCATAAAAATACTCTAGTCCCAAAGAAATTTTTTGTAGAGTTGCTTTTATTTACTGTCCACTAAAATGAGAGTGTGATGGACTACATAACGACTCACCACTGTTTCTTGTTTGACTTTTTTTCTTAAAATGAGATGACAACTTTTTCTTTCTCAGCAGACAGGCACTGACTCACTGATTGACTGACAGAGACATTTCAAATGGTTTAAGATGAATGGATGAAGTTGAATGTATACAAAGTGAAACTTGCAGTTAACTATTCATAAGATGTATTCTACTCCTGCATAGCCTATGGAGCCTATGGAGTAGTGTGCTATGGTATTGAACTTATGCACCTTGTTCATTTGTCACATATTTGGTTTGTCTTTAAGATTAAGATTCAACTTTATTGTCATTACACATGTACAATGCAACAAAATACAGTTTTAGAGAGCCTCTGAGCCGCAGCTATTTAAAGCGCCGCCACAATGCCGATGCGCAGCATCGGGGGCAACTCGGGGTTCAGTGTCTTGCCCAAGGACACTTCGCCTTGGACTGCAGGGCCAGGGATTGAACCACCAACCTTACGATTGGGAGGCAAACGCTCTACCGCTGAGGCACAGCCCCACTCTTTAAACGTCATCCATCGTAAAAAAAAAAAAAAAGTAATTGTGTTGCATGTAACTAGCTGGCAAGTAGCTTAAAACTTGCTCACCTAGTTTACTATGTGTTTCTGCAGCTTGATGTTCCTATGGTGGAAATGTATTGTTATTAAGGTATAAGTATTATTTGAATTCTTCACAATCACTTAACCAGCTGATCTTTGCTTTGTTGATCTGAAAGCTGATTTATAAACAGCTTTTTGTCCAACTAGTATTCCCTTAAACATGTATCTGTATCAGATCTATTTGAAAATCCTGCATGCTATTAGAATGTAACAAAACAAATGAGTGTCGACTGTGCACTTTGTGTTTAGGATAGGGAAATGTTTACTGGGTGCACCTGTAAAGTCTAATGTAATCCAGTACTGCTCTGCCACAAAATCTACTTTTAAGAGGACTACAATGTTCAGTTTTTTGTTTTGAAAGTTACAGAGGTGTTTACTAAATTATATTGTTCAGCACTGGGGTCATAGGTACTAATAATAATAAAAAAAGAAATGTACACATTTATAATAATGTCACCAAAAACTGTACATTATGGGCATCAGAAATATAGATAAATATAGATAACATGGCAAGGCTGTTGTATTGGATTGCATTAGATTGTGCAGGTGTAACTAATAAACTTTGTATACTGAAAACCACAGATATTTGCTACCGTGCAGGTGCAATGTGGACACATCTTTTCACGGCGTTTCCTTGTTGAGAAGAGGTCAATTAGGGTAACCAGTGGTATTTTGTCTTGAAACCTTCAGTATTTCTTCAAATCAATGTCCTCTGTCATTACCTGGGGATTATAATCATCTGAAATTGTGCTGATCAAGTGCTGTATACCATGTTACCGTGCATCCTGGAGAAAAACAAAAGTACAAAACCAATAAGGAGGTATGTCATGCGAAATTGTAATTGAATGAAGAATACCAAAATCATATTATTTGACTGCTACAATTACAGTGCCATCACATACAGTCTGCAGCTCTTCTCACAACAGAGAGAAGATGTCTGTGTACAAATTGCCCTGACACTGAAACCCACGTCTTCCAGAGAGGTCAACAAAACAAATTTCAAAGTGGGTAGCTCACTGAGGGAGCCTTTGTAATTTGTGTTCAATCAACTGTTAATGAACCGGCAATTCAAAGGCCTCAGTGGCTCTGCAGTATAGGGTGGTTGTGACAAGTTTTTTATGAATATCTGAGGATTTTTTTAAAAACTCAAAATAAAGAACCCCATGCCCCTCTAAACAACCAGAGATGCATTGCTGCACTGCAGTGTGAACAGGATGGTGTCTGTGTCTGTGTGGCGATGGTGGGGGCAGAGGAGGAGGAAGGGGGTGGAGTGTTCAGAATCAGTGACATTCTTCAAGGCCAGTGTAAGATTAAAGACCAGGGCTGTCGTGCCTCTGATCATATATTCACAAAAGATACCCTATGAAGAACACATCTTTAAAGAGAGGCTGGCTGAAAATAAGACCACTACTTATGAATATATGTGGCAGCCCCATTATACATATCATATAAATGGTCCATTACCGAGTAAGGAGATTACACCCCAGAGAGTTTTTTTTAGTTACCCTTCTCATTTTCAGTTTGCCCTCTTTTTTTGGCACAATCGTGTAAACAGCTGCTTGCAGTGGCACGGGTTTGTCCTCTGATGTTTGCGTGGAAACATCATGGATCCTTGGTTTGGATTTTGCCGGAAGAGCTATGTCTAATTTTTTTTTTTATCATACAGAATCACTCCAATATTATAGCATTGTGGCACTGAACTCAAAGAACACCAATAAAAGAAAAAAAAATAACACCCTTGGGCAAAATGTGCAACCAGGAGCATTTATGCAGAAATGAAAAATGTCAATAGTGCTTCCTTCCATAATATTGCCTATTTCACTGGCACACAACAGTGGCCTGTGACTCATGGACATAAATTCAGCGCACACAGTACAGTAAACCGAATAATGATTAATATAACTTTCATCTTGGGTTTGCTTCACTTGGTGTGGCCGTGGGTCCTTTAATCTTTAATAGTCATGGCACAGTGGAAAATCTAATAGCTTGCTATTCTGCATGTCCTTCAAATAAAATGTTTCCATAATGGATTCTTGAATAGCTATATAGAAATATATGTAGTATATATACTATAAATACGGAACATACATGCATATGCAGTATGCTGCACTGTAATTCTTGCCCCTTTTGTATTTTTTATGAGAAAGTAAAAAAAAAAAAACTATTACAACACCTCAAAAGGGACAGAGAAAGCCTTAGCTGCTGAGAAGCATTAATATAATAATCAAGTGTTTCAGGTTGATCTTAATTCAATTGTGCCTCTTAACATTTCCTGGCCATGTCAATCAATGTGCTTGCCTTGTCTTTAAAGCAACAAAGGAGTTATCCATTCCGGCACCATTAAAACATCAATGTCTCATTTCTGCTAAATGGCAGAGGAAAGATTATTGGCATGTGTGCATGCATATTAATTAACTGATAATGAGACGATAAGGCCCCCTCTCTATCTGCAGATGTGGAAACACTAATCAATTGGCACTGAAATGGGCTAAAATGTGCTTCTTTTATCCCACTACTGAAATTAAAAACCTATTTAGTACCACGTTTTCCAACAAAGTGCTTTTCATTTATCTTTTCCAGCACATTATTCAATCACACTTTCCATTTGTATAATGGTAATATTTTCATGTAATTTCCCGCTGCCTGTGAGATGGGTATTTTTGATATGGCTTTGTGAAATGGCTATTTCATTCCAGCTCCATTCACAAGCTGGTAATAAACTTACAACCTATATTTCAGATTAAATGTCTTCAGCAAATGGAGCCAGCTTCAGATTTCTCATAAAATTGTGGAAAGATCACTTCTGCTCCCTGGTGGTGGCACAGAGAACCACCTCAGTGTTTATCCATGCCTCCTGGTGGCATAGACTGGAAAGTGTTTGAACATTTTTGTAACCCAACTCTTGGCAGCATTTCATTATTTGCAGTGTAAATCACACACTGTCTCTGATATGCATAACATGCTATCTAGTTAGAGGGCTGCAAGGTACCCACAGCTGAAACTGGCTGACTATCCCGGTTGCTGCTTTCGCCTGCAGCCGAATTGGAAGCGTTTGAAAGAGTGTGTTGTATCTATCAGCCCTGACCAGAGGTGTGTGAGCGCTTCAGAGGAGGAGGAGCGGTGAATGAACATATAACAGCTTTGAAAAAACAAACAAAGGCAATGCAAAGCACGCCGCAGGCGGCTGTACAAAGATCTAAGAGAAGGCTAGAAAAGAATACAAAGGCAACTCAGGTACACAACAACTCAACAGAGTATCTAAATCAGCGTATTTATCACAAAATAATTTCTGGAATATGAACATAAGAGCTGAATTTTTTTTCCTGGCTGGCCCAGATGACACAGAGGTTGATGGACAGTAGTGCAGCGTCGCCTCCTCCTGCTGACAGGCCCTCCTTCACCCAGGACAGGCCAATCTGTACACACAGCAACACAGACACACAAAGCCCATCTCAGTCACCGCACAGCCCATTTGTCATGTCAAATAGCCTCAGAGAGACACGGCGGTCAAGTTATAGAGGTGATTGTATCAAAGTGACCCCAATGCGATGGTCATAAATTGCTTGCTTTATGGTGAGGTACTATAATCTTGTTCCATTGATAGATTCGAAAACAATGAAAGGTCATAGTCAGCTGATAAGTAAAATGTAGATTGTGTATATAATATTTGAGATTTTATGAAAGAAAGTAGGGGAAAAAATAGCTTTCATATTTTAAATTAAAAAAAAAACATGTTTCTTACCTTGAAGAGAGTGATAAGGTGTAAACATGGCACTCAGCTGGATGTCTCCATATCTTCATCCTTGTCTTTGTCTGTTGTTCCGTTGGTTCCTTCTGTAGATGCCTCCTTGGTGGAAGTAGCTGTCTTTGGCCTCTCCTCTGGCATTTCAGAAGGTTCCAGCACTGTAGTGTCCCGGCTTGTGTTGCAACCCATGATTTGGTCTTACTTTCTACAGTGCACTGTTCAGCTGATGGGAGACAGAGGCGTATGGCTTGTTGAAACACTGGTCATAGCCCAAGACCTGTATAAGTGTTGTGGGCTCAGGTGTTTTTTGTTCTCTATGGCAACATCAAGACTTCCTGTTAAGTTTGGGCACCTGATTGTTTTGGTTTTACTTTACAAACCTTTGTCTGCCGTTTGTACTGTACAGCCTTTTTGTAATTACCTCCTAAGCAACATTGGTTGAGAATTAATTCTGGAGCATGCCAAGACATGGTTACGGCTAAACACTGAAGGGGATTGTGTGTCAATCACTGGGCAGCCATAGTTTTCAACAATTGATGTGCTGGGAGTTTCTGCTTTCATTACGTCATAGGAATATAGATTTTTTATGTCTCACCAGTCAGTTAATGTCAGAGCAGATCTGTATTTACGGGTCTACTGAGTCTAAGGAAACAAAAAGTGTAGATCATTACTACAGACCGCTTGTATGATGGTGGAGTGTGAGACAGGAAATCTAATTATATTCAATTATATTAAATCATAAAATTGCAGTCTTTACTTTAAATTATGAAAGTGGGTCCCTTGCTGGTTGGCCATTGGGTAGCACTGCTCTGCCAAGTAAAAAGAGGAACCACAGCAGAGTGAGGCCATTAACTGTTTAAAGTGGAAATTCAACAGAATCCAAAAAGGTCTTTGCTGTTAAAGTCTGATAATTTTGTTAAAGAATAAAGAGCATAATCTAATGATTAATATCTTATTGAATAATAATGATATAAACAGACAGGAATAGGAGACGTATGGTAAAAAAAATGTATGTTTATTGTGTATGTATCTTTTTTTAACACTGATTGCTTTTCAAAAACTGGAGTTCATGGTGACATGGAAGATTACATGAAAAGTATTTTCAATTTAGCAGCATCTTTTAACAACAATTAAATACATGGTTTCGGACATGAAAATACTCTGCTTTATGTTATACACATACTAATATGCATACACAATTGTTTTATTGTCTATGCCTATTTAGAAAAGAAGATGTCTCCTACTAAAGTGACTTATCAATGTTGGCTATGTGCACTGGAGAATCATATCTGTCAAAGTCAAATACTGGACCATGATTGTCTTTTAAACAAATGTCACAAAATCCTTGTGTATATTAAATACCCAGATTGAATTCAGAGAAACTTTGTGTCTTCAGCAAAATATAAAAACAGCCTTCTGTCAAGCTGCACAAACAATGTTCTGAAAGGACAAATAACCAACTGGTGTAACAATAAGTAAAACACTTTTCTTCAATATAGTATCAAATCACCCATGATATGAGGTTGCAAACAGTAATCGCTGAAGCTGATGATAGGATATACAAGTACTATTATTATCCTATTATTATAGTGGCATGCTGCTCCAACTTCTGCACTTTTGCTTGGTTCCTGCAAAGAATTGAATTATAACTTTCATCATGTTTTCCATTGGCGATTTTAGATCCTTTTAGGGGGGCTCAGGTTTGATATCCTGTGTCGCTGTCGACAGTGCTGTGCACCTGTGACCCAGTCAAGGAAAGGGCAGAAAAATAGTGTTGGCCAATCAGAGGTGGTTGTGCCAGACTTACGCCCTTGGCTGAGTCTCTATCTATTCTGTCAGAGGGAGAGCAAGACGAGTTGTGAAGTTTAACGTTGGTCGTCCCCAGAGAAGAAGTTTGTTATTTCATGGAGCAGATTGGATCCCAAATTGCAACCTAAGCAACTATAATCTAAAATTGCTGAATGCTAGAGCACTGTGTCAAATTGTTCATTATTAATGTGACATTATTACTGCAAAGTGTCAGGTTTGGTTCCATCATGGTGTTATAAGTGTCAAAAAACGCTGGCTTATGTTGTTGTTCAGTAGCTAGCTCAGAGATTATTGTCTAATAAAATTACTGATGTAGTGTGTGTGTGTGTGGGGGGGGCTTAACACATTTGCAAAGCATTGTATCCGTGTCACATTCTAGTTAAAGGTGTCCATCCTATAGGTCTGATCCTAGAATCGCCCCTGACGTTTTCAACAGTCCAAATTTAGCAGGATTTGAAATTTTTTAATATATTGAAGAATGTATAATTACAGGATAAAAACACACAGAACACTTCATCCCTCACTTAATCAAATCGAGCCAGTTGGAATCAAGTATTCATTAAAGCCATAGACACTGATGAAGCTTGACGTTAGCTCACCCACATGAGCAGGCGAGCTTGTCATCCAGTTTCAACTGCGGCACTTGGTTTAACTTTATTTATCCGTGGAAAGTCAACTGAGCACTTCCCAGCAATGCTCTACGCCATACAACATTATGGTTCATACACGTCAACCTGTAAGCTGCTTAGGACGGCCACAATCATCTACGATCGGCCACTGAGCTGAAGGTTTAGTGCCTTTTCCAAGGGCCATAGGTGTCAGAAATAGTGCAGGGCAAAAAAACAATAAAGACAGAGACAATAAATAAAGAGACAAAGACAAAGAATTTGGCCCAAAGGAATTCCTAAAGAAGTATTTTACGGCTGGAAAACATTTTTGAAATTGGTGCTACATGACCAGAGAAAACAGAGAAAAGAAACTGTGATATTCCTTCTTTTTTTTTTAAATATTGGCAAAGTGTGATTGGCAAAAAGAACACCTGCCATTGTAGTCACAGCCCCAGCAACCGGAGCAGTGAGACGTAATGCTCCTCTCTGCTCTAGTGCAGCTTTGGCCTTGTAACTGGAGACGGCTGGTGCTGGTCTCTTCTTGTCACGCGATCATTCACCACATTCCTTAGTCGCCTCTGCCAGGCTGACTGACCCTCCAAGCAAAGCCTCTTCGCTGAAGGACCATCTTCCTCCTCCTCTCTTTCTTCCTCCTTTTGCTCTTCTCTATCCAGTGACACCACATAGCATCGCCTGTTGGGTGGCCTGCCTGTCCTGATCATGTTATTGATCCTATGCAGACACTGTGGAGACGGGAGGGATATTTGTAGTAACATTTAACAGTAACTTATTCACTTAACCATATTTAATTGTGACTTAATCACTGAATCATGAGGAAATCAATACATTATTTCCATTAAAAAGGTTTACTAACAAACTGATAAAAACTAATAAATAAAATGTGTTTCCGATACCTTCTACCTACACTGTGAACAA
Source organism: Etheostoma spectabile (assembly GCF_008692095.1). Taxonomy (NCBI): domain Eukaryota; kingdom Metazoa; phylum Chordata; class Actinopteri; order Perciformes; family Percidae; genus Etheostoma; species Etheostoma spectabile. The sequence goes on along the minus strand of NC_045733.1, from coordinate 26,457,938 downwards.
ATTGAATTTAAACAATTTCATCACAGAAAAAGGTTTCCAATAATTATGGCCACAGACCTCTCGGGGGCTCGAGTTGAAGTAGTACAAGAGTCCGGGTGTACGGGGGGAAGTGGTTTCTGTGTTGTGTGGTGAAATGTAGATGGAATGGCTGCTGGACAGCCGCTGTCTGCGAGGAGATGCTTTCCACTGTCGGGGGTATGGAGACAAAGGAGGAGTGTCTCTCTACACAAGAGTGACACAGAACGTGTTGAAATAAATCCCATCTTAAGTGATGTAGTGATACAGTATTATGATATTTTACGTATACATGAATGGTCTTTGGGGTTTTTGTGATTTCAACGTGTTATTTTCTGTTCTTTTTCAGTTGTCAAAATGCTGACACTTAAAATGGTTCACTTACTGCAGAGGTTGGGGCAAACTGCTTGGCAAAGTGCTGCATCTTCGTCGTGTAGATCTGGTTGTAAAAGTAAATAAGATTTCCCCTCTCCTGGCTAGGTTCTGGGTAATGTGTTGACGGTGTGTTGGGGGTTGGGATACTGACGCCATGGTTGCCATTATCTGTAATCAACAATGTAATAAATAGTCGCCTCTCATCTTGGAATTACAGTACACTGTCTCCTGTTCCATTACTGATATAATGCAGGTGATATAGTATGAGTAATTGTGGTGACTTGATGTGTTTAATATTTTACACAATGAGTCATTGCTCTCCAGCAACACAATACGTGACTTATGGCTGACATGGATGTGCTGCCCAAAGGCCTTCAGATAAAGGGAACATGTTTGTGGTGGAGCCAAAGGGGAAAACAATCTGTTTCATTTGGGCTAACAGGATGTGTCTGTCATTGCAATAGCAAAATCAAAGCATGTCTAATCTTTTAATTAAATTAGCATTGTTATAGCAACTTTGCGCAAAAGCACAAGTAAAAAGTTGCAAGTAAAAATCCTTTAGTAAGTAAAAGGCTAAACAAACAAATTGATAGTAATATTATTATGTAGAAGGACAAGTATATAAAAAGTATAAACTGATGTATTTCTTAATATGTGTAAATCAGCTTGTGTTTGTCTCATCCGGGTAATGAGAGGAAATAACAACTCCATACTATATTTTCCTGCATGCAGATGAGTGAGTGTCCTCTCTCATACTCTCTCTCCCACTCTCTCTTACTAAAGGGTTTCTTACTGTTGTTTCCAGTGAGATAATTTTCTGTCTCTGTTCTGGACATCAGCACATTTTTGCAGACCTGAGAACAGAAAATGTTTGTGTTTATTTCTTTTGAACTAATAAAGCTGAAACCTTAATCACACTTTCAGTGACACAGTTTTTTTATACTCAGTAACATTTTGTATTTTAATAATCCAATTTTGTAAGCAATTTAGCTTCTACATATGATATGCATCAGCCACACTGTTCTTACACTTCTTTATATGTCCCAATGAAAAGCAGGAATAATGAAAAAAAAAAAACCTTAAACTTACACTTACACTTTTGCTGGCAAGTGGCTGAGACTTGTAGCACTTCATTATGAGTTTGAAGGGTATCTCCAGATTTGTAATCTGTAAAAGCAATGCTAAAAAAATTAATAATTTGACAAATGACCATAAAAGGTGTTGAGAGAGTACCCTCAGAGCTATTAAAGCCTAGTCTCGCTTGCAAGCAAGGCTTCTGCCGAGTCCACACAGCATTCCGGGATGGGAGAAAAAATGTGCTCTGGTTTATTGGCATTTCTTTAAATTAATCATAATCTTCTCGGTGCAGTGCCAAGCACCAGGCGGAGCCATGGTGCTGCTGCAAAATACCCTCGGTGCCCTCATGCCATCAGACTATACAGCTCTTCACTAGGGGGGAGGAGGAAATAGGGCAGAGAGGACAATACATACATACATACATACATACATTCATTCATTCATACATACAGTACACATACGGACATACATACATACATATCTGGACTTAAATTCACACCTGGTCACTTTATCACTTTAACACTGGACTCAACACTGACACTTTAATAATAATTCATGGTCTTTTCTTTGTTTATTTGACAAATGTTTCTATTGTTGTTATTATTGTCATTTTGTCGTCTTTATACTGTCTTTTTTATCCATTTTCTTATTTTCTCTTTTCTTGGTAAAACTGATGCTGGAATTTTCAATTTCCTCGCGTGAGTCATCCCAAAAGGATTAATAAAGAGAAGTCGAAGTCAAAGTCTAATTAACTTCTTTAGGTGGAGCATGTACGTTGAAAGGTTGTTTTAGTCGTGCAACAGAAAACTTAGATTGGACCGATAGTCTAGCTAGCTGTCTGGATTTACCCTGCAGAGATCTGAGGAGAGGTTAACCATAGTCCTCATAAATCGACTGGAGTTTAAAATTACAAAACAAAGAAAGCGAAAGGTACCAGCCGGAAAAGAGGTACATCTGGCGGAATTTCAGGTGGCACCGAAGCGATCCCGGAAGGGGAACATTGTGGAACATTGATATGTTGTAGATTAATCAAAGCCCACCTTAGCTATAATGTAGATGGCGCACATGAGCAGTTGGTCCAGGTGACGGTCTACCATGAGGTCAGTGCAGTGGACCAGAGAGTGCTCAAAACAAGTCCAGATCTTCAGCCGCAGATCATCACTAATGTTCAGCGTGGCACACAGCTCCCTCAGACGCTTGCCCATCAAGCTGTAAACCTGGACCAAAGAGAAAACAGGACCATATTAAACATATCTAAATATTCCAAACAAATGATTACATTCCCATATTACATTGTGTCAGTGTTATAATATACAAACATAGTGTATATATATAGATAACATATAGTAAAAGTAAAGTTTGGCTATTTGATCAGCTGGACATAAGCTAAAAAGCACACAACACAATGTGGTCTGTCACAAACTCCTGCATCATTTTAATCAACTTTAATGTAGATTATTATAATTATTATTATTATTAGATGTAGATTAGCAGGTTTTTTCTCTCTTGATTGCATTTTTAAATGGTTATTGTAATTGTAGCTCCAAATAACAGTTATCGTCCCACTCAAGCAGAATGTTATGGCGTGCTAGATTAACTGACCTTGCGAGCAAACAGATGGAGGGGGTTGCTTTTCTGAGGCCTGTTTCCAGCTGATGGGGAACGCTGTTGGTCAGTGCTGTCAGATAGTTCAGCTCCCAAATTGAGTTCCACTGGCAAAAAAACAACCAAATCCATGATGACAATACTGTACTCCGCCATGAATTACAATTTGTTTAAAATAAACGGGAGCTTTGAAACTACATGTATACCTCCTGGTTGGTTTGTGTCAGGTTGAAAGTCTTTTCTCTCTGAATCTTCAAGCTGTGTAGGAAGCATCACCTGCATAATAAAAAATTAAAAACCTTATTTAAAGCCAAGCATGTGTGAAAAAACACTATTGCTTCTGCTGTTTTGATGAAAAATGTGCCATTCGGTCAGTAGAAAGAAACATTTGAATCATATTTGCAATTTAATCTCACTCAATATTTGTCATCATCATCACTTTGGAAGAACCTTGATTATTAATTCAATAATCAAGTAATCAATAACAACTCCTGGTGCCAGGTTAAGTGTTTTTTTTTTGCGTGTTATTGCCAACCTGTTTGCAGGTAGGCATATGGCCCTTGTTAGCTCTGATGTCTTTCCATAGAGGCGAGTCGCTGGTCCAGGACAAGCTCTCCAGAACTTTCTCTTGAACTTGGGCGAGGTGTCTGACCACAGCGCGAGGCAGGCCCACTTCAGCCCGCAACACCGGCTCAATTACCTGTCAGACCATAGGAAAACAAAATGGAGGGCGGAGGTATCCTCAAAACTGGGATCTTGCTTTGGTTCAAATCAGATGGCAAACTATCTGGTAAAAAAACTAAGTCTCTACTCCCTAACAAACCACTGCTAAGTTAAATTATTCGTAGTGTTTCTGTTCATAAGTGTCAGTTTTAAAGTAACAAACACTGAATTGGTATCTATATTGGCTAATACAAACCCTGACTAATATTTGATACTAAAATTCTGTCTGTGCACATTCTCTTATTTCATGGACGTTCATTGAATCAACATACGTGCAAACATGTAAACACCTACTGTTCAATAAAGCAAGCAATAAAAGCAAGCTTGGGCACACCTTCAGGAAGTGATATGGTGCCAGTTTTAGGATCTGAAGGAGAAGGGGAAAGTCATATGGCAGATGGTTTGAGGATATGGTTATCTCCAGACAACAGGCCACCAGACAGCTCTGGAAAAGATCATTCTCCAAGATGACCTGCGACAAACACATGCACATCACAAAACGAAAATGTAAATTAAATACGAAGATCAACACTTGATTTTAAAAAGGCTCAGGAAGGACATACACATATAGTAAGTATAGCCCATTCTGTATCACTCAGTGTCTGTGCATGCAGTGCCTCCAGTGTGCAGAAAGGGTTTTGTTAAACAGCAATTCCACCTGTGGCCACATGAGGGCGGTCCACTCACCGAGATGTCAATAATGCCCAGCCTCTTCCTCTCTTGACAGGCAAGATACTCGAGGATCCTGTAATACCACATCCTGGCTCTTTCACAGCACGTTGCTGCCAGATCTGGGAACAGTATCACATGGATTGTATGTGACATGTATCAACAGCAAAAGTTTGTTTTCAGAATCTGATACCTGTCATTAAAAAACACTCTCTAACCGCGTGGGGATTTAGAATACTGTAGGTGAGCAGAGAGTGGTTTCCTGCTCTGCTCAAAGATAGGTTGTTTATTCTGATAGAAACAGAAAATAATCATAAAATCAACTATAAAAATTCTAGGTTAAAAACCAGTAACACCGTGAAGCCTCTGATTGTCTGTCCTCTCACAAATATTAAACGTAAGGTAAAAGAGTTCTTTAAACGTGAATTTAAAGTTTAAAGTGAAGTTACTATCACATCCCCTCATCCCGTTATGGTAGGATCATTAATCATTTAAGTGTACCATTGGCGTTCCCATTTCCTGCATTGTCCCTGTGGTGTTGCAGAAACATGCGTAGCATAGATGTCAGTCTCGTTTCAATCACCTCGGTTGGATCTCTGGAGCAAGCCCTGAATCAGAGCAATCAATTCAGTTAGTACAGTGGCATAGGGGTTAAATGAACGGGAGTCGTTAGAAAACGTTTAAAGTACTTAAAGTGGTTTCTCAAAGCCCTCACTGCAACTGTAAAATAATTTAAAGAGTATACAGGAACCACCTAAACTTAACATAATGTTTACACATAGTGACACAAACCTTTGTCTTAATGCAAACCTGTGTGTTGTATAGTGTCAAAACCAAAGCTATGTGGAGTGACATTAATTGCAGTAACCCTACAGAGACAGCATTTTCTCTATGACACTGGTCAATTATTTAAGGTCTTTTGTGGTTTATAGTGACCATTATAGCATTTTGTTACACTACTTGTACTAATACAACACACAGAGATAATGTTGTAATTCCATACCAACAAAATGGCCGCTGTGTGAGTAATACTGAAGGTAGTGCTAACCTGAACAGAGCAATCAGACACTCACTAGGGCCAAACCTTGGCCGTCCTCCGTTACCCTGAGGCCTGGTTGCCATGGTGAAATCCACACTCACACAGGATGAGAGTCACCAAAGGAATGGGCACCTGAACAGGGAAAAGAACATTAGAAACAAACCGTTCAGTGCAGTACAATCTGGCCTCATCAATCAACCACTAAATAAACACAATTTGTAAAAATGGTTAGATGTCATATTTTTTTATTCATAGTTTGCTTTATTAATATTTATTATTTTCATGTATCTTTATCTTTATATCGGTCTGATGCTACTTTTTTAAGAAGCTAGGCACAATGACAACACTCACATTGTACTTATTAAAGTGGTAAGTTTCACCCTAGAAACTGTCTTGCACAAAAACCACAGACTATAGAAAAACATGGACAGGGTTTCTGTGAAGTCAAACGCCCAGCTGTTCCAAACGCTAAACAATCGGCCTACCAGCATCTCACAAATCTACACATTACATCTTGTTTGAACACAAACACAAATGTACCTACCATTTAGCCTAGTGGTTGTTACTTCCTGTAACCAAGTCAGTGGCCCAGCCAATAAAGCCAACCAAGAGTTATAGCCTAAAACTCAACAATTTGTGTACAAATACATTAGTAATGTGTGCGAATATTACTAAATACATTTTGAACTTTGGACAGAGCTAGGCTAGCTGTTTCGGGAGCGTGCCTATGTTCCCACAGCACTATGTTTTCCAAATTTTTAAGATTTTTTTTTCACTGAAAATAAGGCCCTATGTTCCCCCATTCCTATGATATTTTTCAAAATTAGGCCCTATGATCCCACATTTTCTTTTTCAAAAATTTGTATAAGATTGTATCCCCCTTTCTCCCAATTCGGGGTTAGGGTTAGGGGTTAACCCTAACCCGACCCTAACCCTAATTTTAATAATATTAGAAATGTGGGAATATAGGGCTGACCCCACTGTTTCCGCCTGCTTCCAGTTTGCATGCTAAATTAAGCTAATCCCCTGCTGGTTGGAGCTTCATTTTTAGCATACAGAAACAAGAGTGGTATCAATCTTCTCATTTGTGATGAGGTCTCATGTGTTATTGTACATCATACATAAAAGTTGACTGACGGGTTGAGTCAGTTCTCAGCTTCCATTACAGCTTTAGTTGCAGGCTGTATGATGTAAACATTGATCACAAGGGATCGGAGGCCATGGTTCCAACACCACTTTTAACGGGGTAGTTTTACATTTTTGTAGTACTATTGTTACTTTTACTTTGAAAATTCCTTGCTCCCCCTGGAAACAGCCTTCTTCTCTACCTCGGCCATTTCAGTTTCTGTGTGTGTTTGTTCCACTTCATGTCCGGCCTCAATGGAGACACTGTTCCTCTAATCACTCCCACATGTGCTGTTTATCATTCTGAGTTACTGTCCTCAGTGAGTCAGACAGCATGTGGTGATACACGT
>NC_045733.1:26447633-26450950 GCF_008692095.1 Etheostoma spectabile | reverse complement strand
GTGTGTGTGTGTGTGTGTGTGTGTGTGATACAGCTACGGAAACACAAGCTGAGAGAAAACTGGGAGAGGTTGCAGGATAGTGGAATGTGATTGTGTTTCTTCATCGGTCTTGTACAGGCTGGGCACCATGTGTGCAGGACGCTTATGTATGCAAATCAAATATAACCATGCTCATCAACTTTTATCGTGGTAATGAATCAAATATTTCCTCTTCATTTAGCCATTTTGAGCCAATCACTTCATCAGATTTAGTTACAAATTGTAACTAGTATTTTAAATACTATGTATAAATAGTCACAGTCAGTCTAGCTGTCTGTTGTAAAAAGCTCTCTTGACTTTCTTACTTAAAACATAGCTTGTCCACTCACACAGGCTGGTATTCTGAATAACACTTTCTTAATGACCCTTCTTTTGACAATGACAGTGGCTTTACCGCTAATAGTTTTCATTACTAGCTACCTTTGTTCCAGTCTGCTACCGTTTCCTCCGCTAACGTCACACAGCTTTGCTATTAATAGTATTTGATTCTGACTTTTCCTTTAACGCTCACAAAAGATACTTCTTCCCTTCTTGCTTTATTCCTCAGTATTCACACATCTCCAAGATAAGGTCCCTTTTATCCTGTGATGATCTTAATGAAGTTGTTAATGACATTGATTATTGATCAGTATTGCAGCTCATTTGTCTACTGCTTCAGGCGGGTGTGGCCCGAATGGATTTTAAAATTTTATTGTTAACATTAAAGGGCTTCTCATTTGACCTAGCCAGTCTTGTTTGTTGTATAGATGTCTAGGTAAATGACCAGGTTACATATGTTAAGATCTCAACATCTTCCCGTTCTGTTTTGTTTTAGAATTTAATTATTCGGGGTCAAAAAAGGGTAATATGTTTTTACTGTTGGTGTGATGCCAGGTCTGTCTCTGTGGGAGTGTAAACTAGTACATAACAGTAATAATCAGTGTAAGGAACAGAGAGACTTATGTAAAAGGTACTTCTTCACCAAAGCATATTTCCATAAAGCATTGTCCGGTGTGTCTGCAGTGTGTTCGGAGACCTCAAAGACTGTCTTTCCTCTAAATGAGCATTGTCTTCACAACACTGCAGGTTAATGGACTAAAAAAGGCTTTCACTTGATTCCCTTTATTCTCAGATGCAACACTTTCAAATACTGAAATCAGGAGAGTAGACCATGTATTTATGACACATTATCTCGGTCAAAAAACATGCTGTCTTACTAATTTTGACAGCTGCAGATTTAAGACAAGATATTAGTTGCAAGAAAACACTCAAAAGTAATACAGACTGACCGTACTTGCGTTAATAGGCACGCAGCTGCTCATATACGCTGTATGAGGCTTTGAGTCCGACATATGGCCTCCAGGCCCTGACCATTAATTATCTGATTAACAAAGCCCAGATTTGTCAAGAAATATTTGTTCATGGCCCTTTGACAACCGATGGGTTAATGCGTCATTCCCGAGGATAATCTCAGACAGCTTTCTGTATAATGTCAGAATCAGGTTCAATGTATAAAACACATACTGGGAATTTGACTCTGTCTTTTTGTTGCTATCAAAGTACACAGAAATAGACATAAAGCAACATCCAACACAACATGTTTTCTTGGCATTTTTATTTTCCTGGAAAAATCAGAAATCAATTTACACTTTGAGAAATGTATCTTCTGCCAAATTTTATGGGTTACACCCATTTCCTGTTTTCTTCACTGACAGAAGTTACAATGAAATAGGCCTTACTTCCACTTTCAGACACGTGCTGAGCATTTAAATGTTACTTTAGTTAAGTAAATTAATGTTGTTTTTGATCATCAATAAAACTGTATTGTAAGTGTATTAGGCCTGGCTGCAATTGAGCCATTTGAAATGGTGGTGGTGATGGCGCAGTAGATATGACACATGTATTTGGTGTGGGAGATCTGTGTTCAATTACAACTGCAATACATCAACCAGTGCGTCCCTGAGCAAGACACTTAACCCATAGTTGCTCCAGAGGCGTGTGGCCTCTGACATATAAAGCAATTGTAAGACGCTTTGAATAAAAGGGTCAGCTAAATGACACGTATTGTAATGTAAAACAGTCAATTATAAACCGTAGAGGCTCAGTCTGTGATACAGCATTTAGTTAATATAACTCATGCAGAAGTGGATGATGACAGTGTTACATTTTGCTTGTCAGCTGACTTTACCTGGAAGATATTAGTCATGTCACCTAAGTTGAACTTTGGAACTAAAAACAAGAAAACTAAAGTCACATAGACAGTAAAAGTCACTTACCAGTGGCAGTCACTCTTGTGAGTTGTTTTGGTTTCAAGAGCCAGATTGAGGGTCTTCTGATCTAAGAATCCCCTGTATGTCCCCTATGTGTACGGCTGGTAGCAGAGAAGTGCTGCAGCATGGTTCCCAGCAGATTGAGGAAGTTCAGATCATTGGCTTCTCTCAGACAAGCCCCAACTTGTCACTTGGGTCTTTTTGCTAGGAGAAGCACTGAACAGTTGTTGTAGAAACACAGGCCACTGAGCGCCACCAAGAGGAGGAGTGGAAGACTTACAGTAGAGAGTAAAACTTGTTAACCCTTTGCTGATGTTCAGCAGTTTAACTACCCACTGATGTGTTAAACCCTGCATGTGGTATTGCTTAAGAAGAGAATAAGAAACAAGTTGATGGACCTTTTCTTTTAACAGCAGCACAGTTTATTATGAATCGTAAAAGCTACCAATATAATGTGCAAAGAATTTTGGTAACATCAACCAACATATTTTCTAGATACATTTAAGATTAAGTGGATCACCAACATTGAAACAGTTTTCAAAACGTTTATGTAATACTTAGGCTATGTACCGCACGCTGCATTACAATAGCTATAATTAGCACCCAATGTTGTTAGTAACACCAGTTTTCTGATTTGTTACTTAGAACGTTGATTAAAAAAAGAAACCCCTTTATACTTACCGCTTTTGACTTAAAGTTAATTTCAAATTTTCTAATGTAGAAAATTCTACATTGGGGTTAAGTTACCTCAATTTAAGCACAGTTTATTTTCTATCACTGCAGTTTTTATGCATAGAAAAGCTTAAAGATCCCATGACATGGTGCTCTTTGGATGCTTGTATATAGGCCTTAGTGGTCCCCTAATACTGTATCTGAAGTCTCTTTCCCGAAATACAGCCACTAGAGCCAGTCCCAATGAGCTTTCCTTAGGACGTGCCATTTCTGTCATAGCTATTGAGGGAAGGAGGAGGGGGGGTCTCTCTCTTTCTCATGGGTGGGCCAAATTCTCTGGGCGGGCAAAGCAGAGAA
>NC_045733.1:26421231-26447623 GCF_008692095.1 Etheostoma spectabile | reverse complement strand
GGGAGGTAACCTTGCTCCTTATGACCTCATAAGGAGCAAGATTCCACATTGACCCATCTGAACTTTCATTGTCTTAAAGGCAGAGCATGATGCCCATAGACAGTTAAAGAAATGGACCAACAGATCCCGTTACTCTGGATGGAGACCAGTGAAGCACTTTTAGAAGCACTTTACCGGTGACGGCTGAGCGTTACTGCGCAGCCTCCAACTGAGCTTGAAGACATAGTTGTGACGCGCACAACCTGTCTGAAAGTTGTAAGTCTTCTGGCAGCTGTGCCAAGAGAAATCTGAATCATTCTGAATCTTGCAGAGACGGAGAGCGTAGGTATATGTTAGAAGATAACACAGGCGCAGGCTAATTCTTGCTAACTAAAATGATGGTTAACATTAGTAATTAAACCTACACAGCTAATGTAAGTCGAAAGTGCCTGCAAGCTTACCCTATACTGTTTGGTAATTCCTCTACTATGCAACAGTAAGTCAGGATAGTGGAATGTGATTGTGTTTTGGACTTTAACAACCTATTTTTACAAAAAGGTCTGCTACAGAGCCATAACGTGAGATACAAGGTAATGGAGCCTTTAATACATTGTTATGTTTTTTAAGAAATAAACAATGGACAAATAGTCTTTAAACGCATCAGATGTAAAGCTATTCACTGTCAAAGTGATGTCAAAATGAATGGCAGTCAATGGGATGCTAAAGGCAGGTAATGGCTTGATAGCATCAAAATGGCGCCGTAGGAGCTACGCGTTGTGAAGAGAGGCTTAACCCTTTTGAGGATACCCAGGGCTCAGTAACGCCATTTCTAGCCACTGGGGGACCATAGGCAGGCTGGGGGAACTCTCTAATGTCAAAAAACAACCCTCAAAGTGAAATTTTCATGTCATGGGACCTTTAAGGAGTGCTTTCATCTAGGATCAGAAGATCATTTATACTGTGCCTTCCCACTGCATCTGCTTTCTACAGTGAGTGCCAGTGTGGAAAACCGATTGGAGCAGAGCAGTAATAAAGTCTACACTTGAGGAATGCCATAAAGATCCCGACTCTGATGATTTCTTGAATGAGGCGCCGAGACAAAGCAACAGGCAAGGCACGCTTAATTGATAGTCAGAAGAATATGTTTAATAAAAATAATTAAACCTCAATTTCCTCTATAGAACTTCATAGAAAGTAATCCAATAAATTACAAATGACTTTTAAGACGCATTTTCCTGCACTACTAAAGAATTATTTTTACTACACAGACCACAACTTGCAAATATTACAACTGTCCAATGAAGAAGAAAAAAGAAGAAAAGAGACTGACCAGGGTGATATTTAGGATATTATCAAGCTTGAAAATCAAGATACAGAACCAATGATGCTCGTTTTGTCATCTCAGAGATAACATGTATGAAAACGGAAAGTAAACCTCATTGTACAGCAGTAGTGTGTTTTGTCATTCCTCTTGCATATTGGTCATTGTTTACTTGTGTTTAACGTAGATTCAACACTGCCTCTCTAGCAGCAACAGTGCTGTGGGAGTCCTTGTACAGTACAACCTCGGAAATAAAATTAAAGACAACCAAAAAGTCCAATCTTTAGTCTACCATTTTTTTTTCTCCATATGTGGCCTAAAGAGGTTTAACACAGTCATCGTTCCATCACTGTGGGGTAACAAAAAAAACGAACGAATGAATGAAAGTCGTTAGACCAATCACCTACTGCAGAAGAAGCAATGGCTGGGTGTTTGCATAAGGGCACTACGAGTTTAAAGAGAGCAGAGGTGCAGATATACAAAATGACAGTGGCATGTATAAGTTCATTGCTCAGACATAGAAAAATACTGTAATGTTAGTAATAAAAAAAAAAAGAAAAAAAAGAAAAAAGCAATTGCATTGTAAGCAAAACCCATGATGAGGTCTATATATATAACAGGCATACAAGGAAATCACTTTAATGCAACATTGGAAATCAAAACGTGTCTTCAGCCTTTGTGTTCAGACCGTGGGGCTGCTCATGGTTTCACCCACTACAGAACAATGCTACAGTAATACTTAAGAACTAATCAGACTGAGTTAATTCAGCAGGGGGGGTGGGGGACCAGTTTCACCCAGTCTTAAAAAAAAACCTCACTTCAGAAATTATTTTGAAATGTGTATCTAACAGTCCACTGTGTAACAGCAGTCCTAGAGCCAGAGAAAATTACAAAAGGTACTTCGGCTTGAATTCCAGTGTTTATGTGTATCCTGGTTACAGATGAACGTGAAAAATGTGCAGGGACGACAAACGGAATGCACAGGCATGGAGGTGGAGCACAAATCTGAGCGGTTAGTTTGTCACACAGCGGTCAAATGAGAGCGTGAGGTACAGGATAAGGGCACTTCTACATCTAGCTGAAGCTCCATTAATCAGCAGAACAGAGTCGAGACAAAGTGAAATACACACAACCAAGCTGCAAACTCCCACCAACACACACTGCTATTGTTTAGCCCTTCCTGAAGCAAACTTGTTTGGCACAGTGTTGAATGTAATACTCAAGACTATGACAATTACTACAATCTTAGAGAGGATTTGAACTATTTTGTGCTTGTGCCGTGTATGTTGTGTAAGACTTTGGTAGACAGGTGCTCATGTAACACAAAGTCCAAAGGGCTGTAATTTCCTCCAAATTTCTTGTGACATGTTTGAAAGTCAAAAACACTTGTAATGGTAGCAGTTTTCTACGGGTCGTAGCCTTGCAAGGCACCCTATTTAATACACAACATTCAAACTGGAAAGTTACGGAAGCAGGAGATACCAGGTGAGAGGAGTCCAGCCAAAGAAAACACAGTGGAAGCTCAGTTGAGAGAGAAAAAGAAAAGAAAAAAAAGGGCTTCTGACACACATATTCCAGCAGTAACAAGGACATTATGTACATAGACAGCAAAATAACACACCCATGCACATGTACATCTGCACAGTGAAGCCAATCCATCTAGCACAGTTGAGGTAAGATGTAGTCAAATATGCCGAGGTTGTTGTTGGAATATCTATATCAGTAATCCTGAATTCTTCTTCTACACAGAGAACACAAAACTAAGTCAAAACCTCAAAAGGGTCAAAGGGCAGTTTTTTTGGCACACAGTAAAAGGTTGTGTTCTGTCCCCCACAGCGCAGAGTTTATTAGACTCTGATGCTGTAGTCAAAATCAACAGATGTGCAAGTGAAGGTGTACGCCTACTGTGAGTAGCTAAAGTGCGGCCAGGGACATGTTGTGACATGTTTGTAAGGTGATGGTGAAAATGAGATTCTAAAATCAGATAATGTGAAAAATGAAACCTTAAAATAAAATTGTTACAACAGATAATTTAATCAGAATCCATTTGACAGAATTAAGTTTTTGGGTTTTATGAAAAAAAAGATATATATATTTTCCCTGGGTTTCCCCCTCAATGCGATATTGAAGCGGGAGCTTCAGGTAATTTGGATTTCTAAAAAGTAAGGGAACTAATGCAGGAACAAACCCAACATGACATGAAGGTAAGTGACTGGTAAGTGAGGCTGCGTGAGTTGTGCACTGGGGTGGAACATGGCAGATAGAATCTACAGCTTCAGTGACATTCATTAGCTGCCCAAGTTATTGCTGACATATCCAACGTATGATCTGCAAAGCATAAGTGTCAACGGACCTGTAAAAGTACAGACTATTTACAAGAGAAACCAAAGTGTTTGTCAAAGTGTCATTCCCCTGACCCCCAACAATCAAAATATATTAATAGTACAGCTCAACGAGCATGTTGATGTAGTTTCACTTTTTTAATAAAATTAAATCCTGACATAATTACAATAATGCCGTTTTTTGTTGCAATTGTACATAATTGTGGTACAAGTTCACAGAGTTCATAAATCTACTAAAGTCTGACATGCAAAATGTCTCAAAACAAGACTGTACCTTGTGAACAAACACTGAAATTTTATTTCAGTTCATTTTAAGTCAGTTTTCCTGTTTTTTTTTTAAAGGTTTTTGTAGTCTTTATTACACAACATTTTAGTTAGTTTTGTATTTACATGTAAAGAAATCGCAACATAAGTGCTGGAAAATCCATATATATGTGAATATATGTTTACATTTCTAGGCGATACATAAATAAATTTATAATTATATATTCATAGGATCATTCCTAATCACTGGAGTCTGAATCATCTGATGAAGAAGAGCTCCCAGACTCTGATGAAGATGACTCAGCTTTCCCCGAACCCTCAGGACCACTGTTTTCCTTTTGTTCTGCGGAGTCGTCGTCGTCGTCTTCTTCTTCGTCTTCTAATGCCTCGTCATCCTCGTCTCCGTCCCTTTCTGCTGCTCGCCGAGCTATCTCCTGTTGCGATGACTGGGAGACAGCAGGTGGAGGAGGACGAGCAGGAGGTAGGGTGGGGTCACTGTTTGAGCTCTGCGGCTGTGTGGCAGACACAGGAAGGTTAAGGCCTGGAGTGAGAAGCATCCCTGGGTAAAGCATACTGGAGAGTAACAAGGGGTTAAGAGACAGTGGGTGACCGGAGGCTGCAGAGGCAGCTGAAGCACTTTGTGGGGCGGAAGCAGAGGAAGTGGAGCTGGAAGTGGAGGAAGGAGTCGAGTTCGAGCCCTCTGTCCTTTCTCCTTTGGTGTCTGAGGTGTGAGAGGGGGCTTTAGAGGCAGACAGCTCTCCTGTCACAGCGCTGCTGGTTCCCTTTGTCTTCTCCTCAGAGCTTGCTGTGCCTTCCTGAGCAGGCTTCCCGAGCAAGTTGCTCATGCCAATTAGGTTTGGCAATCCAGCCATACCAGACAGCATCATGGGAAACATGGCAGCTAAGTTACTTGCAGCCAGGTTGCTAGCGTCGGACGGCAGCCCCATCAGGCCTGCGGTGAGCTGCAGGGACTGTAAGCTCTGGAGGTTTTGCTGGAAGGCCTGCAGGCTGCTCAGGTCCATTCCCGAGAGGAGGCCGTTGGCCAGCAGGGGGTTCAGACCCAGGGCGGAGGCTGCTGGATTGGGTGCAGCAGCGGCTGCTGCTGCCGCCACCTTAGCCAGCGGATTCTTAGGTCGGCGTCCACGCCGACTCACCTCCTCAGGAACAATGGGTCCCGTCAGGATCCTGTCAAACATGCTCTCTGGGAGGTAACCCTGGAGAAAACGTGGAAGATACATGCAGGATTAGCAGTTTTACACAACACAGCTAAAGATGATTTTTCATTACAAATAAAGTATAAATAATAACAGTAGGGTAAACAAACACATGCATTGCTAGTTTATTAGGTACAGCTAGCTAAAACTAATGCAGTCCAGTACAACAGCAATGCAATTAATCCTACATTCATGAAGGTTATATAATTTTGTTTAAACTGTTTAGCCTGCCCTCATTCATGTAAAATATTATTAACACATCTCAGTATAACACATTGCAATTCAATAGAACCAGAAATAAAATGTTCATAAAGTTGAATCAACACCTCTCTAAAATAACTCAAGGCCTTCATGAAAAGATTTGTTGCTGGACAGATGGCTTCATTACATTTGGCTTGAAGTACCTTACAAATTGAATTTTTAACAGTGTCAATATACACAGTCTCAGTAAAAGTTTTCATCTGATGAATGTGTTACTTTGTGACTCACCGACTGTTTGACAACATCAGCCCATTCAGGTGGGACTCCATACTCAGGATTCTCCTGAAGGAACCGGCAAAGATCCTTCAGAGGAGGAGCAAAGGCTCCACCAACCTACAGGAAGAATGACAGGCACCATAAACAAACGCACAACAGGCAAGATACATATTTTACATTAAGGAAACATGCAGACATCTCAGGTGGGTAACACTACTCTGTCAATCTGACTGCAAATCATTCAAATATCCCTTAACCTTGTTTAAAAGGGATGAGTAGTGGTAGGATCTCATTTTAAAGGGAAATTATTGGCCATTAATGGCATAGTTTTTGAAGGATTTTTCAAAGTGTTTGAGGTTGTTCTCAAACCCACATATAAGACCACACACAAACACACCTTGCGTGCATTTCTCCTGTTGATGATCTGGACCCTTTCCTCTCCCGTCAGGCTGTTCACATCAATCTTATTGGGGTTCCTGCAGCGGTGCCTCTTCTGCTTGGGCCGTCCGTCCTGGAAGTGGAACTGCATTTGCATCTTATTTACCCCCTGGACATGAAATGGAAAAATATGTCATGTTGACAGAAAATGTCTAACTGCAGTGACTTTTCTGCACAAGCTAGCTATTAGTTTACACTGGACTATACATTTTTTGTAGACATAGTAGGCTATTGCCATATTTTAACATTTTTCTGCGTGAGCGTGGCCTACCATAGCTCAAGCCTGTCCTACATGATTGTAGCTAAAGCTAATTAGCAGCAAGATGCCTCTTTCTTCTCCGTAGAAGACTACTACAAACTCCTTCAGAAGATTGCACTTCTGGAAACCAAGGTTCACCTTCTAGAAGTGAACGTGGAAGTTAACGGATCTTGTGGAATGACACCACTTTACCATGGACCCTAACATGGACAGAAGTATGCTACACACGCTATTAGCACCAACAAGACTACAAAGAAACAGAGGGTGGAACTGGTAATAAATCAACAAGTGGCGGTCCTCCCTGGAACTCGTCTGGTGCGAAGCCTAAGAGTAAATCATTTCCTGGGAAATGGAGGACGACTAACGGGCCGGCACAGCGCCCTGAGATTTGTGATATGACCGGTCTGGCCTGCATATCATCTGGGCAGAGCCCTCTTCAACCCCTGTACCTAGTAGGACCACGCCGTGGACAGCTGCAAAAGGAAAATAAGCAACAAAATGCCCCCCCAACACCTGGTGTCAACTGGATACAGATTTGCTCCTCTGCTGCAAGACGCTGGACAGTCATCTGATGACCGGGACTGCGTCTCTCACCACCAGCAGGGAAGGACTGAGAGCAATTCAAAAGTAAAAAGCTAACAACTGGGCCTCAAACCCTGATTGTGGGTGACTCTGCTGTAAAAGATTTAAAAAAACAGTAAAACACACAAAACTATGTTTTCCCAAAGACATGGTGTCTGACTGACCCAAAAAATCCCAGATATCGTGGCAGCACACCCAACTGTGAAGAACATTATTCTGCATATAGGGTCAAATGATGTTGTAAAGCAACAGTCTGAATTGCTGAAACTGGACTTTAGGGAACTGCTGACACAGTCACCCCCTAAGCGCAAATGTGTTATCAGTGGTCCTATACCGTCAGTCAGAAGAGGGATGAGAGATTCAGCCGACTGTTGGGACTAAACAAATGCTTTCAACTGAATGTACCGTCCACTCTCGAAGTTCATTGACAATTTAAACTTTTCTGGGCGCAGACCTTTTTTTTAAAGCAGATAGACTTTCCCTTAACAGCCAGGAGTAAAGCTGTTCACCTCAATCTGCTTACTCTTCTGCGCTACACATCTGCTCCCTCTGCCAAGGTCACAAAACAAAAGGAAGACACACACAGTGCGGCAGTATCCAGCACACCCCCCCGCCTGTGCAAAGATTTGACCATGGGAGACCAGAGAGCAGAGACACGAAACCTCCACTCCCCTCTTCACCCGTCCACCACCCCTCAAACCTTCCCAACCCCGAACCTTCTGAGGATTCATCGCTGTCTCTACTGATGTCTCCACACACCCTTTCCTTTCCCTTCCCATCATTATGCACCCCTTCCTCACCCCATGGCCCAACCCCGGCAAAAGTAAAACGCCAAGCACCACTACCAGGATGTCAGAAAACTCCTTCCCCCCAGACTGATAGACGCTTGTGTGCAAATCTGGCAAGCACTATCTGATATGCCGGGCCTTGGCTGCAGACTAGTTACAATGACCCTTTTCAAGACAAGCCCGGGCCCTGTGGATTCAATCTCTCTCCATCAATTTCTGTTGTGATTATATGAGGAAAAGAGGGGTGATAGCACTTAACTGCAAACTTAGCAAATTTAGCATCCATTCCTCGTCAGCCTACGCCTGTCCCAAAAAATGAAACACCACTAACACTACGCCTTACTAAACGTCAGGTCTTTGGCAGGAAAATCATTTTTCAATGATTTATTACTAAGCACAATCTAGATTTTATGTTTTTAACTGAAACCTGGTTAGACCAATAACACGCTGCTGTTCTCATCGAGTCAGCTCCCCTAACTTCAGTTTTATGAGTGAGAAGAGTGAATAAGAAAGGAGGTGACGCGCCATTTTGTTTAATGACTCATTCCACTGTACGCAAATATGTTATGGAAATTTTGTTTCTTTTGAATATTTGTTGCTCTTCAATTAAGATCTTCCCCTCAAGCGATGTTTCTAAATATCTACAGGCCACCTAAATTTGGCAACCTTCATTGATGACTTCACTGAGCTGTCTATTATCTGCATTAACTTTGATTGTGTAACATTGCGTGATTTTAACATTCAGTTGACAGCCCCCAGGACAGGGGGACCAAAGAGCTGTGTTGTGTTTTTGAGAACTATGGACTGACTCAGCATGTGACGGAGCCCACCCACAATAAGGGGCACACTCTGGACTTGATTGTCTCCAAAGGTCTGAACATTTCCAAGGTTGTGGTGACTGACGTTGCTCTCTCAGATCATTCCTGTGTTTTCTTTAACGGCACTATCTCTGTGCCCAAAAGTGTCCAAACAAAGATAATCAGAAAACGGTATATCACTGAAAACACCAGTGACACATTTATACAGCTTTTCTCCTCCCCACAGCCCTCTCTGGGCTATCAGTCAGTGAGCTTGTGGATAATTTCAACTGTAAAATACAAATGTTATTGATGCCTTGCTCCCCACTAAGGTCAAGTTGTATCTGGTAGAAAAGATCTCCATGGAGAAATGTCCTACTGGTGAGACAGAAAAAGAGAGTGTAGGAAAGCTGAACGAAGGTGGCGAAAAAACAAATCTCCTGGTCCATTATACTCCTATAAAGAAGACTTCGCATTTATAATTTGGAACTGAGGAATGCAAGAAGGTCCTTTTTCTCTGATATTATCTCTAGAAACAATAATAATTCCCGTGCTTTGTTTGCTACTGTTGATAGGTTAACAAACCCTCCAGTACCATTAGCATCTGAACTTTTATCTACCAAGGCCTGCAATGACTTTGCCTCCTTCTTCAAAGACAAATTCAAAGATTAGACAAACAGTCAGTGCCTCCATATCAAGTCCAGGATAGTGTTGTCACAGTGTTCAAGCAAAATATTTCCAATATGACAAGATTTCACACGATCAACCATACAAACCTGGAGGACATTATTCAAACATCGAAAACCTCGACCTGTTGCCTTGATGTTCTACCAACGACTTTTCAAAAATGTTTCCAATTGTTTGACTTCTGATCTTCTACAGATTGTGAACACATCTCTTCTTTCAGGTATCTTTCCACAGGCCCTGAAAACTGCAGTAATCAAGCCACTCTTAAAAAAGAACAACCTAGACAAGTCACTAATGAGCAACTATAGGCCAATATCAAACCTTCCGTTTTTAAGTAAAATCATTGAAAAAGTAGTCTTTCAACAACTCAACCATTTCTTGTCACTAAGCAACAGTTTTGATACCTTTCAGTCGGGTTTCCGACCACACCACAGCACTGAAACGGCTCTTGTCAAAGTCTTTAATGACATCCACCTTAACACAGATAATGGCAAAATTTCAATCTTAGTATTACTTGATCTCAGTGCTGCATTTGACACGGTCGACCACGACATACTACTAGACCGATTGGAAAACTGCGTTGCCTTTCTGGCTCAGTACTACTGGTTTGAATCCTACCTAAAGAATAGGGATTACTTTGTGTCTATAGGTATTATGCATCTGAGCGTACAAATATGACGTGCGGAGTTCCGCAAGGCTCCATTCTGGGGCCTCTTCGTTTTAACATCTACATGCTTCCACTGGCTCAGATTATGAGAAAAACAAAAATGTTACCATAGTTAGCGGACGACACACAAATTTACATACCTTATCGCCAGGGGACTATAGTCCATACAACTGACTAAGTGCATCGAACAAATTAACCTGGATGTGCCAGAACTTTCTGAAATTAAATGAAGAAAAACTGAGGTGGTTGTTTTTGGAGCAAGAGAGGAACGATTAAAAGTCTGCGCTCAGCTTCAAACAACAATGTTAAAAACAACAGACAAGCCAGAAATCTTGTTGTAGTCATGGACTCAGACCTGAACTTTACAGCCACATTAAGACAATTACAAAGTCAGCCTACTATCCCCTTAAGAATATATCAAGGGTTAGGACTTATGTGTCAACAGGATTTGAAAAACTTGTCCATGCCTTTATCTTCATAGACTTGACTACTGTAACGGGGTCTTTACAGGTCTCCTAAAAAACAATCAGACAGCTGCAGCTGATTCAGAACGCTGCTGCTCGAGTCCTCACTAAGACCAGAGAACTGATCACATCACTCCAGTTCTGAAGTCTTTACACTGGCTTCCTGTGTCTCAAGATTGATTTCAATACTCTTGCTAGTTATAAATCACTTAACGGTTTAGGTCCAAAATATATGCTGATCTGCTACTACACATGAACCACCCAGACCTCTCAGGTCATCTGGGACAGGTCTGCTTTCTGTCCCCAGAGTCAGAACTAAACAGGGTGAGCAGCTTTCAGTTTCATGCTCCTCATATCTGGATAAACTCCCAGAAACCTGTAGATCCGCTGCTACTCTCGTTCTTTTAAATCAAGCTGAAGACCTTTCTATTGATGCTGCCTTTCTTTAAATGACTAATCATTTCTTTAAATTTCTTATGCTGCACTGTAAATTTTATTCTTTGTGTTTATTTTTCTCTTTGTTTTTAACTGTCTATTCATGTGTTTTTACCGTTTTTAATGCTTGTGATTTTAACTGTTTTTACTTGTGTTTTATCTGTTTAACTGATTTTGTGTAAAGCACTTTGAATTGCCTGTTGCTGAAATGTGCTATACAAATAAAGCTGCCTTGCCTTGCCTTGCCTTACAAGGTGTTGCATCAATTGCATTAGAAAACCTCTGCCCTTGTGGGTGGATTTACGTGACAGCAATACAGTATGTACAGCATATTTATTATTCCATGAAATCCAAATTTCAACTATCTGAACATTTTTGATATCTTATCATGACCTTATTTACCTCTAACATAACTAGAAAGAAATATTACTTTCGGGTAACACCACAAAAAAACCTGTATGTTATAGGAAAAATGGACTCACAGGGATAAAGGCTCCTGTGTCTGCCACAAAGCCAGGGTGCTCCATTAGCCACTGTTCTAGATCCTTCCTCCTGGGAGCGTCATCCCCAGCAAGCCGGGTGCCATCTTTGAGGTTGATGACAGGGACCCTGCTGTCAGTGTCCGCTGGGACCTGACTGGAGCTCTGGCTGAAGCCCGGCACAGGGGCCACAGCCATGCCCACCTGGCCAATACCACCCCACCCTGGAGGCACCTGGAGATACAAAAGCACAGAAAAGTGTTTTACATTACATCATATACAGAAAACATTGGCAAACCAACTTTATTATCTGTACAAATAACCATAGCACCAACCATAATTTCAAATTTGAAGCTTTGTGGTAAAATACATATCTATTAAGGCACACAAGCTCCTAAGGTAACCGCTTACCTGATCAGGAACAGCAGGGACTCTACTCCTGTTCATGAAGAGCAGGTCCATCCCCTCCACGTTCTTCCTCCTCCCCCTCCGCCTCTTAACCACTGGCTGGCCATCCAGTACTCCATTAAGCCTCATCTGACCGGTAAGACCTGGAGGCACTGCAGAAGACGCACCCTGTTAGCTGTGAACTACTGTGTTACGTTTTAATTAAAGATTAAGGACAAAGCTTTGAGATACATCTGGAAATTATCTTAAATTTTAGGCACTCTCAAACTTAAATAAGCTTTCACCTCTGGTTACTGTATTTTATAAAAAAGTCTAGATATATTTTAGACCGAACATTTTCTACTTAAATATCTGTGTAAACAAAGTGAGTAGGACTACAGAAGTTGTCCAGTGTCTCTGTGGTTTTCAAGTCACCACATATATACTTTGCTGCCATCTAGTGGGGGTATAGGAAAACAGGATAGCTCATCTCAACACATTCTGTATACACAGGTCTCAGTTTTCTGGATTTGAAATGAACACACCAGCCTCGAAGCTGCACTGAGGCTTGGTGATGTCTGCCAGGCCTGTGTCCGAGGCACTCTGCAGCTCATGAAGCCGTGCTAGGTACTGCTGCTGGGCCTGGGGGCCCTCTTCTGACTCCAGTGGCCTCTTCAGAGGTAGACCTTGTTTCTGGAAGGTCAACTTCAGACCTCCCTCCTGCTATACACACAGACAAACAAAGGTGTTGGATATGCCTAAGAAAGTTTTATAAATCACAGAAAAAAAGAATTACAAACAGGAGAAACTTTAGCTTAATTTCTCAGTCCGATTGTCCATCCAGCTATTTAAGGCTCAAAGTAAATTTGTCTTGTGTTATTTCCAAAATTCTATGTATGTTGAATTTCTTTTTATGTCAAATTATCTCATTTATAAGCATGTCTTACAATGAAGGCAAATATGTTAAAGGTATTTCTTGTTAGTAGCATTGGTGCACACAGATGGTAATGGCTATTAGGGCAGTGGGTAAAATCTATTCATAGTTTGGACTGTAGTGGAAAGCCATGCCAAAGAGATAGCCGCTGTAAGTATATATATATATATATATATATATATATATATATATTGTATAGGTAAGACCCAGCAGTTGTCTGAAGGTCTGCGTTGTAAAAAACAAACAACATACAATTTGGGAAAATATCCTTGTCAAAAAGCAACACAAAAGCAAGGACTAAATGGAAGCAAGTCAGTGGCCTGCCAAGTTAATAGCCACATTGCCGAGAAGCATACTAGAAAACACCCACAGCCGAGGTCTCCGTTTCAATCAGATTATAAGCAAAACTCCTTCGGTCTAGAGAGGCTTCAAACTGAACCTTATTATATTCTCATGACTGAGTGATTTGTGCTCATGTAATCACAGCCTCAGAGACCAATTCAAATTGAGTGTGTGGGAAAAAAAGAGGAAGGCTGCTATTAAATTAATCTCTCCTCCTGCCAGGCAGTCAAAACCACTAATCACACCCAAAGGAAAGAAGGAAGAGAACCAGAGAAACATGCTGAACACGGCAGCTAGCACCGGTCATGGCAGCAGAAGTGGTAGGGTGCTACGATTAGGGCGAAGCGGAGGTAGGAGGGGAGGAAGGGAGAAATCAACATACATCGTTGAGTTTTACTGAGAACTCCTTGTTTTCTGCAACATGCTTGGTCACCTTTGACCCCTGTGGTGAGGAAGAGGGGTCCTCGCACAGGCTGTTGGCGTTGTCCAGCAGCTTGGTGGTGTAGAAGGAGGCCACTGCACCTCCAGGCTCGTAGACCCGACGTGTTCCTGACCACTTGCCCTTCAGCACTGCCTGGCAGATGCTGTCCAGGCGGTTGATGATCACACGATCCTGAATAAACAGCATAGACACTCAGCCCACTCAAACTCTCGAATCAGTTTGATTTCCCTTCTGCCCACTATGCAACTGCTGATGTTTTTAATATTGATTAGTTTTTATGACTTCTATCATTAAAAGTAATCAGAGACAAATACTTATTATATTCAATGATGAAATATTCCCCTTAGCTTAATACACTATTTGATGCTTCATAAGCCTTGCAGTTTAATTGTTATGTATCAGTAACAGGGACCGGATTGCACACATGTACAGTAGTTCACCTTTGGCCAGTAGGATGCAGCGAGCATGTACCCTCCTCCCTGGAAAGGATGCGAGGAGTTGTTAGTGATGCCGTTCTCGGCCGCATGGTTGTCTTGGGTTTCATCCTGTGTAGTGCTCAGAGACGCCACACTGTCCTCATCAAAGCCCTTTACAGTTGTTGGTGCCGGCACTGAGAATGTCACAGGACACAGAGACAGACCTGATAAAAATACCTATGCATTTTAAAGTATTTTCACTTCTTTGGACACATTTTTATAGATCTCTTCTTACAGTCCTCTAGAGTCAGCAGCAGAATAACTAAAGAAAAAAAATGTGGGTAGAATATTTACTTAAAACAATCTAGACGGTTAGTAATTCAGTGAAACGTTTCTTTGCTAAAAAAAAACAATAAATGACAATTTCTTTTGTCATCTACACATTTGAAAGAGTTCAGGTTTGAGGTTCTCACCTTTCTTCTTCTTTTCCCCTCCCTCACTTTCACTGTCCTCGGAAGAGGATGAGGAGGACGAAGAGGATGACGAAGAGCCAGAGGAGCAAGATGATGAAGAGGAGGATGAGCTGGATCCGGAATGTGAGGAGGAAGAAGATGATGATGAGGAAGAGGAAGAGGAGCGTGATGAAGAGCTTGAGGAAGAGCCATCTGAGTCAGACTCTGAACCCCGCCTAGCCTCCCTGCGGCTCCTCTTGCTGGACTTCTTAGGTTTCCGCTCAGAGGAGTTGGGTGTCAGGGGTTTGGTTCGTGCCGCCACCATCTGCCTTTCTTTATCCCTCATCTCAGACAACGGCTTCTCCTCCAAACCTGTGGGAGTAGCTGGTGCTCGAGGAGGGCTCCAATTCTCCCCCTGCTTCTCCCGGCCATCCTCCCCCTCTGAGGCTAGTTCCACTTTAGGTACAACCTCACTGGGCTCTGCATCTCTCGGCGCGGGTGGAGGCAGCGGAGAACCTGTCAATACTGAGCTAGAGGCCTGGCACTGAGGGTGCAGAAGGAGGTTGGGTGTATGTGATTGCTGCTGTGCTGCTTTTGTTTGGCTGTAGTTGCGTTGGGCAGCCATGAAGCTGAGCTCAGGGTCTCTCAGAATGTGGTAATCTGTGCGACTGACGCCATGCTTGGCAGCTCCAATTAGCAGGTCACGGTCATGGGTACCAGCCTCCCACCAGACAGGCAAGTCAGAGCTCATCTGGCACAGCGGCAGGCGCTCATAGAGTAACTGATGGCGGAGTACTTGTTCCCTCACTTGACGAAGCAACTCTACTCTGTACAGTGTACGAGATGCTCGCTCCTCTGTGATGGGCTGGATGGTCAGAGACGGGTCCACTGCAGAGTCTGGAATGAAGACGAAGAAGGAGGTGTGAGAGAGTGTGCAAGGCAAAATTAAGGCTGCTCCACAGGTACATAACACAAAGACCTGTTTTTGCCTGGAGCTTAAACATCACTATGTTTGCCTTTCCACAAATGATTAACTTTATCAGCCCCTCTACCTTAGCCACCTTTTTATTAAGGTGCTACTGACCTCTCTCCAGCATAAAACCATTTACAGCCAAGAATAAAATTAAAGCAACTGGCAACTTACGGACTTTATGCTAAGAAAAGTGTATATGTTTGTGTATGTATATTATATATTTTAATATGTCAATTCTTTTTGTGATCTTTGTGTCCAGACTTATTTGCTTAATGTGTGTATAACAATAAAAAAAGACAGCTTGTGCGTGTAAGTGTGTGTGTAGATGTGTGAATAAGCAAGTAGATTTCTGACCTCCCTCTTTGGGTGGCAGGCGACACACCCTCCGGCACATGGCGGTAAAAGCACACAGGTATTTCTGCAGGCTCTCGTCAGTCTTCTTGTGCAGCCGAGCCATGGCCCTGAACTTGGCCCAGTCAAATCGGCCAAGGTTTGGGTCGAATACAACACCAAAAGTGGAGACCACACGGTAGAAGTCAGCTTCTTCTCGTCTGGTCCACCTGAGGAAAGAGAAAATATAATATATTGATATTGCTTCTCACTGATCGAAAACTTCAAGATGCACTTCATTTCTATACATTGATCCGCTTTGCAATCTAACCTTTGTTGCCGTTCAATCTTAGCAACCATCTTGGGGTTGAGCGTATCGTTGAGTGTAGATGGCAGCGGGCAGAGTGGAGCCGACAGTATCATGGACGAAGGAGAGGGAGTCTGGGTCTGGTGGATCTGGAGGATCTGCCTGCTCTTGGTGTAGCGTTGAGAGGCTGTGATTAGTCGCCTTAGTCTGGCTGTCAGCACCGAGGGCGAAGGCCAGTAGGACGTTTCGCCTTCTGTCGCTGGGACTGCATCTGGATCAGAGTAATATACAAGTACAGAGAGTGCCATTCCATGTTTTGTGTCGTGTCATGCATGTGTCATTTTTATCCTAACTTCAAATTTCACAATTTCTTTAGATTTCCATCGCCTGCGGGAAGCCTGTATTTATAATCATCATAGTAATGATAATCCACTGTGGATTACAAGCATCTAACACTCACCTCCAGCGTTGTCAGTGACAATCAAGTCTCCAGGAGAAGAGGCGTCATCCTGCATGAGAAGACAGTGTGTGTTTATAGCAGGAATATAAGGTTACCCAACTGTGATGCAGTCTGGCACCACATGCCCCTTTGGTTCAGGTCGTTCTTACCTCCATATCATCCTTCAGCAGGGCTGGAGCAGGCTTGTACTCTGGGTCATCCACATCCCTACACACACACACACACACACACACACACACACACACACACACACACACACACACACACACACACACACACACACACACACACACACACACACACACACACACAAATTTTATTTAAAGTTTTACAAAAGTATATCTAAATTTAGACCAAGCACAATAAAACAAAAGACCACATAATGTTTGTACTGACCCATCCATAAAATCGTTGCCTCTCTGTTCTGCAGCGATGGCCTTCTCATCTGGTCGTCCCACACGCTCTAGGAAGCACAGGGTAGGATCTGCACGAACAGTGTTGTACTTCTCATAACCTGCGAGTGTACAGGAAGACGGGATAATGTGTGGAAACTCGTAAATAGGGACCAGGCAATATACACAAGCTGGATGATTTCTCACAATCACCTTGTATCAATAGAAAACTAAACACTCAAATAGTAAAGACTAAATTATCAGTTAAAATAATGTTTAACTTTTTAAAACAATTAGTCTTAGGATAACTTTAAATATTGGTACAGTTACATAGCAGATTGTTGTTTCATGACATGTTTTCAGGTTCTAACTTTTCCCTCTTCTGTAAAGCGACCACAGATGCTTTGTAAGTAAAGATAAGAAAAGTTAAGTTTAAAATTTATGGCACAATTTGTTTCTCAATTGGAATACCTTATTAAACAAACAAATGTCACAGTAAGAGCTGAGCTTTCTTACCATGCTTATAGACACCCAGCAGCAGACACTTGTCAGAAATGGTATCCCACCACAAGGCTGGCAGCTCCGAATGGTCAGGGTCTGGCACCCAGATCTTTATCTCACTAAAATGAGGAGAAGATTTAGACAGATATTAGGAGGTGGGGGATCTTTATTGATTTAATTCATTTACTGAATTTGTTTAATCTGCTCACAATGTGTTAATGCAAACACTTCCCACTGTTCAGGAGGCCCAACATATCACAGCTCGCCATCAAGGGCTTTTATTGTGAAACAGAATGAGAATTGTTAAACAATAAAAGCCTCTTTTCACTTTCAATAGTAATTTCCTTGTTAACAGTGGTTTTGATTAACTATTTTTAACAGCCATGTTTAATTAGAAAACAAAAAAGAAACTTGACCATCTTTCACCAGCAGGTGGAGCTCTACAACAGTCTTATTCATTTGGCTGATCAGTTGTTTCTTCTTGCAACAGGTTGATACCATATGCTAATTCCCACACTTTCCACTCAGGGAAAAAAAATCTATGAGGCAGCTATTTCACCTTGATACGGAATCCCGGCTGTTGCCAATGGAAAACTCTGCCCGGGTCTATAGTGTATTTATGCTGCTAAATCCATCTGACTCACTTCTGTATACATCATGAATTTAGCTATAGCTGAGCAGGCCATGAATGACACAACAACTCTACCATCC
The DNA here is from genome assembly GCF_008692095.1 of Etheostoma spectabile. NCBI lineage: Eukaryota > Metazoa > Chordata > Actinopteri > Perciformes > Percidae > Etheostoma > Etheostoma spectabile. Next base: position 26,429,783 of record NC_045733.1, on the reverse strand, counting down.
ACAGCATTATTTTTTAAACATAGTGTTTCAAGAGTCTCAAGCAGTCAGGGCAGTTGTAGAAAAAAAAGCATTGACAAAACATGGGCCAGAAGGTATATGTAAGACAAGGTAACGTCTGCTCACCTGGAGTCCACGCCGTCTAGCACCCTCTGGGCCTGGTTTCCTATGATCTCTTGTTTCAGGTAGTAGAGCATTCTAACCCTGAGCAGCACCCTGCACAGAGAAAAACCACTGGTCACAACAAAGCCCTGACCACGCACAAACGCTGAGCGAGCAGAACCAACACACACAGACACACACACACAGCAACCTGTTGAACACAATGTAAATGAGTAAAATGTGTGTCAATTCAGCTGTAATCCTAATATTGTACTGTATAGTTCTTGTCCTTTCATTACACACAAACATCACTTAATGAATTTAAGTATAATACGTACACCGGTTTTCTAGGATTTTATTTTAGTGCGTGTACAGCTACAGGCCTTCCACAGAGCAGGTTAATTAATCAACTTGGTGAATTATAGTTCTACTGAACTCAATATAATTGTCTTGACCACACAAGGAGTCCTGGGCAGCTCCGCAGCCAGGCTCCGAGGGTCGGATGAACAGACAACAGTCTCTCTCCAGTCGTCATGTGGTCGTGCTCTGGCAGTAGATGAAGGCTGGGAAGTCGAGGCTGACAAGGTAGAGGCTGACTCACAGGGGAGACATTAGCACTGTGACGCATGATCACACATAACAGCCTACAGGCTTTGAACGAAGAGACAGTGAAGTGGTGGGAACTGTGGTTCACTGGTGTGCCTGCCTGGAATGTCTGGCATGACTTAAGATTTGCTTGATGAAGAATGTGTTCTGTGTAATCAATTTGGCTGAACACAAAATTATTTCAGTACTTCATCATGTAATGCTGGCTCTCGAAAAAAATGCAAGACGGGAGGTTTTAAGGATTTCTGGCATGATTGCAAAATCCAGGCAATGCAGGGATTATTACTGTGGAGTTATTAGCTGTCTTACCCTTTACAGAATGGGACCATCTCAATGAAGCGCCTAAAACCTCCCTAATAAAACTACTATTCAAACCAAATTAGAGAAGAAAAATAATCATTTTGCCAAGTACCTGTAAATTGTCAACATTTAACTCATTCTCAGTTAGTAGCATAGAGCACAATTGTCTGGCACCTTATGCCAGATTACTGATAAAATCTGAAAGTTTCACAAATAAGAATGAGACTGGAAGAGTGAAAAAAAAAAATCCCTCTGAGTAAACTGTGACACTTTCTACATCTTTGTATTAGCAGCCACTTGATTGTAAACTTGTGGCCTTGTCTCCTGCCAAGGCTTCTCTACAGTGCTTCTCGTCTTTCAAGAGCACCAAAAGAGTTGTAAGCTCTGAAATATAGAATGCCAGGCATTTAATCTTTTTACACTGTAATTCAGCTAAATATTGTTATGAATGAGCCCCAAATCAATCCCTGTATACTAAATGGACAATAAAAAACTGTAGGGTTCCCTGGTTTGTCTTTCTGTTAGAGTGATTGATGTTTGTGTTGACCAGTGTGGACTTGTAGCTCTGGTAAATCAAAGCCTTGAACTTCTTCCCTTTTCCTCCTCCACCCTCCATCCTAGTGTGAGACTGGACCCGCCCAGGAGCAGCTGCCGCTTCCTCTGCCTGTCTGCACAGCCCTTCATCACTCTCCTTCTATGCCTTTGTTAGTCAGTGTGTGTGATGTGGTTTTCTAAGATACCCTGCGTCCTCTCTGAGTAAAGTCATACACGGTCTTTCAGAACCAAATAAAAAAAAAGTATGCATGACATGAGTGGCATGGCAACAATCACGCATGGTGTGTTCACATAAAATAATCCATCAAAACCCAGGGAGCTACTGAGTAACAGATGCTATTCTGATTCAAAACCCACAAACACTATGACATAGAAATGTGCCTTCTCAAGCATGTGTCCTTGATGTCAAAGCAGATTTGATGAGTTTCAAATCTTTACTACAGTATGCAGTAAAGGATATCTGATATTTATACAGTAAAAAGCACAAGCACACTGCTAGCTGAGGACCAAGAAACCATGGTTCAAAGACTTTTGGTAACCGTCAGAAATCCCCCCCCCACCCACCCACCCACACCAGTCACATTCCAGGTCCTCGGAGTGAAAACACAGAAGTCAGCAAACCCTGCTGTGTCCCTATTTGCCTGGCATGTCACATATCAGACAATCCCTGGATTCAGCACAACTAGACCGGGAAACAATGGAGAACTTTCTATGGAAGCTGTGGCGCTCTGTGTCTAAAGCCCGATGGACACAAGTCCGCCTTTTAAAAAGAAGCAGCCAGCTATTTAGCTTTATATCTCAGCGGCCCATGTTTTAATAGCAGCCATCTTTTCTCCTCTGTATGTAAATAAGAGCGATCTCTGACGGCCAGTACCTGGGTTAAAGTAAGTCTCATTAGAAATCACATCAATCAGTTGGTCTCAATGTGATGCATGCCAACAAATCAGTCAACTGTCAGCTCCAATATATGTTTTAGTGCCTCCTAATTATTGTGGCTTGGAAATGCCACAGTTTAAGCCATGTGCAAATTGTATTTTCAAACACTTGGACTTCATTCTATTAAAAATAAACTAACACAATCTGTGCTAGAAGAGAATAATGACCACCCGCCAGTCGCTATAATAGCATTAAGGTTTAAACACAAATACTACTAAGACTAAATACTAATTAAGTTAAATGGATATAGATATATAAATAGATAGATAGATAGATAAATAGATAAATGTGAAGTGGAATAAGGAACACCTACTTGTTGCAGTGGTGTTTGAGGTGTTTCTTGTAGCCGTCATCCTGAAGCATGTGCTCTGGGTTGTGCTTCCGAAGCCACTCAGCTTTGTGGATGTCAAAAGAGCTGGACTGGATCTTCATTTTCTTACCCTTTCTGCCCCGAGGGACTGGAGCAGACAGACCTGGTGGAAAAGGAGTAGGTTCAGAGTCATGACACAGTATAGGAAATTAAATTGTTTCCTAAATCCCACTACGTGTTGTGTCAAGGCCAGTTAAATGTAGGCTGGAAGTCCTCTCACCCAGGTGATTCTGCAACTCCTTGGTGCGTCCGTCCTCAGTAGGGGCAATCAGGTCCCACATGAAGCTTTTAATTTTGTCATCTCCTCGGTAATGGACCAGGCAGTAAGACAGCAGGGCCCTGCAGATGGACTCCACATCCCTCTCTGTCAGTTGCTTCTTAAATCGCCCATGGTTGAGAATATCCTTCCAACGACCCCACCTGGACAACAAAAGAGAAAAGCCAAATTTAAGATTGAGAGTATCACTATTGTCAAGCTATACTACTTGAAGGACACCTTTTTTGTAAAACTCAACATGTGCTTGGCTTTACAATCATAGTGACGGAAGCCTTGTTCGTTCGTATATAACTGACATTAGTTTCATACAGTTAGGGATCTTAGGATGAATCGATTTATGGTTCCTGTGGCCTATTACAACTTTTTTTTAGTTAGGTTTCTGTTTAAAACACCAGTTCAGTCTTATACATGGACAAGATCAAGACAGTTGCTATAGTTAAATGGCATAAACTATTTGACATCTTACCCATAAACAAGCAAGTTCTTCTCTACTCTGAAGCACTCTGTGCGTCCGTAGCTGTTGAGGCGGTCGTGGTTTCGCCTGAGCTTAGGTTTGGTGTCGTCACTGTCGCTGTTGCCCTCTGAAAGCTCTGCCAACTCATCCTTGGTGGCACTGAACGGCCTTGTCTGCTTTCTGACACGAGGAGTGTCGATCACCAAGCTGTTCTGTAGCGAGGGAGTGGAGGGCACAATACATTTTAGCAAAAGGCTTTAAGTAAGGCTGCAACCCTACTGGATGTCAGGCAATTATATATTTATGATATGTAACATGTTTTTTAAAGTTAGATCTTAATTATGCCCTTTTTTATTTGTGGTGAAGTACATACTCTGCCGTTGGCCATCTCCATATCAATGTCAGCTTTTTTGGCCCATTTGTCCCAAAAGTTGGGGTCATCCAGGGAGATGTCTGTGCGGTTTCCAGACGCCACAAAACTGGCCTGAAAGCAGACATTTGAATCATATTAAACCATAATATTATTTCCCATTCCCTGTATGATGTATCATGAAGACTGCCAGTGACCTGTACAATTTTAATTGCAGCCATCCACCTAATTAGATGGTGAGGACTGGGTATAGACATTTACTTCATGTGTTAGAGCAGTTGTGTTTATCCATTTTATTCACCTTAGCAAAGGTGGATCCTCGTCCCTCAGACTCAATGGTGATGGTCTTTGTCCTGCGCTGGAGGATCTGATCGATATCCTCCTCACAGAATTTGGCCCCTTCATCCTCCTCATCCATGATGGCCCCGTATGCACCACGTCGCAACAGATCTTCAATCTCCTTCTTAGACAGCTGCTGCTGCTGCACTGCCTGAGGTGAGAAGGAGAAAGGTATTTAGAGTCAACAAACCATACACAACAAATACAAATAAATGACCAAGACCAAAGTGAATATCAAATGGACTCGAGGCGCAAAATGAAGCAGTATGGTAACATAATCCAACTATAAATCGAGGACTTCTGTGCGTATGTGTGCGTATGTTTTTCGAACAATCCCTGCATGCATAAAAGACGTCACAGGCAGCACACTGTCACAAGGCTCTAAACAACAGCGGGTAGATGGCTCATTGATTGCGGTTCACCGGCTCTGCTACCAACAGAGAGCCTACAAGCCTCTGTACAATTGTAATGCGCTTTGTCTGGTAAGGTAGGAAGGCACTACAAATATACAATACCATCCGATGAGTTTTTCTTGAGAACTCTTTGAACGGGCATGCCACCCAACAATGCTGCAAGCAGCACGTTAAGAGAATTGCAGATGAGTTGAGAGAGTGACGTCAGGACATTTGTGGTCGAGCAAGGAGAGCAAGCGGTGCCATAGTGAGTGTAGCTTATGAATGAGAGTTAATAGTGAACAATGAAAACAACAAACTTATCAAGACAGATGCTTCATCTTGTGAAGATACTGCTGGTAAAGTGAAGGTAAAAGTAAATCGGCCCAGGAGGGAACGTATCCTATATGCTCCCCAATGTGGAAGGCTGAATCAAGGAAGGTGTAACAAGCAATACTGGGAACCAAGTGTTTTTTAAACTGCATTTTGTGTCAGCTGTTTGTGAGAATTTACACAATAAAGTTATTAAAAAAAAAATACTGGGAACCAGGCACGCGCTCCAAACACTGCAGTACTATATAATGAACAATACAAACATAAATAACCTGTACAATTTGAAAAAGGAAGTTAATGAATCGTTTAACAGACATACGCTGGATTATTAAAATCGTAACATCAACAGCCCTGTATCTAACCCAAGCAGATGTTTATTATGCAAATATCTTCAGTCAGACCAGATGTGGAGACCTGCTAATAGCTCAACCTTCTTATACTTCTGATAATTCTCAGGGGACAACAACTGCAGCAAAACATCCACCTACACACTTCAAACACTCCCTTGCAAACAAGATTAGACTCTAATAGGATCGGTTAGACTTTAAGTGTAAATTATAAGTTTCAAGTTTTAGGGTTCTTTTTCTTGGCTTGGCATCTTGTTGTCGTCTGCCATCTGTTACTGTGTTCCCCTTATGTCATTCAGAACTGATATTAAAAACTGTTGACTTTGTTTAAGCAGTCATTTGTCTTATTTTTTTTTTTTACATCACTCAATCTTGCCCAATGACAACAGAAAAGTCTGAGTTAGTAAGTGTGAGAAACGTGCAAATTCTAAAGTTGGTGGGTAGAGTAGGCGCACATATACTTCGAGATTTATGTCTCAATGCAAAAGGTCCAGGGCTTTAAAACAAACTCTTTGAAAATTAACTGAACATAATTTACATGACTAAATGATTTCATTCCCCATTTTCATTCCAGACCACTTGGACAATTCTCAAACATACCCCTCCCCCGGCGCCTCCTCCCAGGCTGTTATCTCGACCGCTCATGCTCTGCAGCACTGCTTTGTCCAGGCCCAGCTTGAGGCTGGCGCGATCAAACATCTCTCGCTCGTACGAGTTCCTGGTGATCAGACGGTACACCTTCACTGCCTTGTTCTGACCGATCCGATGGCAGCGAGCCTGGGCCTGTTAAGGGCAGAGAAGAAAGAAAAACAAAACTGAGTAAAATGCACTACAGGTACAAATAGGAACTTTGGGGTTTTGATATCTTTGGTTTGACCCAAATGTCAACTGATCTTTAATGATTAATTTGTTGTGAAAGTTGTAGTAGATAGATTGGAGACTAAAAGTGGTGTAAAGCACTTTTGGTCTTGTTGGCAGGTGTTTACATGAGCAGATGTCGGACAAGAGATAATTATCAGAGTGCCAAAATTCTTTAATGCCTGCACTAATGGTAGAAATCTACAGCATTATGTTGCATCTACCGCTAAGTGAGTTTGTGTGTGCTTGTGTCATACCTGCAGGTCGTTCTGTGGGTTCCAGTCCGAGTCAAAGATGATGCATGTGTCTGCTGCTGTGAGGTTGATTCCCAGGCCACCAGCTCTTGTGCACAGAAGGAAAACAAAGCGTTCCGAGTCGGGCTTACTGAAGCGGTCGATAGCTGCCTGCCGCAGGTTCCCACGAACACGTCCATCTATTCGCTCATACAAGTACCTGCAACACAAAGAAATGACCCATGATGCATGTACAGTATATGCACTCATTAAATATATGGCTCATTCTGCATGATATTCACCTTCTGCATTAGGTGAAGTTTATTTAAACGTAAAAAATTGTGTTCATGTTTTCTTGAAGAGTTTGATTTAGTGACGTAAGCTTTAAACGGAAGTACTTATGGATCGGGTCTTCAAATATTTACCAAAAAAACTACTTTGATTTTGCTTCCTGAGGCACTGTATCCTAGATAGATAAAACTGTTTTTTACATGAAGAGGTTATGCTAGGCCTTCACGATATTTGAAAAAAAAATCTGACATTGCAATATGTTTTTCCCTGTGATATACACTCACCGGCCACTTTATTAGGTACACCTGTCCCTGCTCGTTAAACGAACTTAATTTCTAAGCAGCCAATCACATGGCGGCAACTCAGTGCATTTAGGCATGTAGACATGGTCAAGAGAATCTCCTGCAGTTCAAACGAGCATCAGTATGGGGAAGAAAGGGGATTTGAGTGACTTTGAACGTGGCATGATGTTGGTGCCAGAAGGGCTGGTCTGAGTGTATTCAAACTGCTAATCTACTGGGATTTTCACGCACAACCATCTCTAGGTTTACAGAGAATGGTCCGAAAAAGAAAAAAATCCAGTGAGCGGCAGTTCTGTGGGCGGAAATGCCTTGTTGATGCCAGAGGTCAGAGGAGAATGGCCAACTGGTTCGAGCTGATAGAAGGGCAACAGTGACTCAAATAACCACCCGTTACAACCAAGGTGGGCAGAAGAGCATCTCTGAACGCACAGTACGTCGAACTTTGAGGCAGATGGGCTACAGCAGCAGAAGACCACATCGGGTGCCACTCCTTTCAGCTAAGAACAGGAAACTGAGACTACAATTTGCACAAGCTCATCGAAATTGGACAATAGAAGATTGAAAAACGTTGCCGGTCTGATGAGTCTCGATTTCTGCTGCGACAGTCGGATGGGGTAGGTCAGAATTTGGCGTCTACAACATAAGCATGGATCCATCCTGCCTTGTATCAACGGTTCAGGCTGGTGGTGGTGGTGTCATGGTGTGGGGAATGTTTTCTTGGCACTCTTTGGGCCCCTGGTACCAATTGGCATCGTTGCAACGCCACACCCTACCTGAGTATTGTTGCTGACCATGTCCATCCCTTTATGACCATAATGTACCCAACTTCTGATGGCTACTTTCAGCAGGATAATGCGCCATGTCATAAAGCTGGAATCATCACAGACTGGTTTCTGTGACATGACATGGTTCGCTGTACTCAATGGCCTTAACAGTCACCAGATCTCAATCCAATAAGCATCTTTGGGATGTGGTGGAACGGGAGATTCGCATCATGGATGTGCAGCCGACAAATCTGCGGCAACTGTGTGATGCCATCATGTCAATATGGACCAAACTCCCTGAGGATGCTTCCAGCACCTTGTGAATCTATGCCACGAAGAATTGAGGCAGTTCTGAAGGCAAAAGGGGGTCCAACCCGTTACTAGCATGGGGTCCTAATAAGTGCGGGAGTTGTATATTGCGATATGAAAAAAGAAAAAGTAATTTTTAAAAGATGACATAAATAGCTCTATATGGAAATAAATCATTCTTGCCTACTGCAGTGATTTTGTAGGGGAGTGAATCTACATAGAAGATAAAAATGAAAAAGGATCTTTTCTAATGGGAACCATTTGACTACTCTTCTGAAGTGATTTTGGAAAGGGAAATAAGGTAGAAATACACTAGTTGACTAGCATGACACCATCGTATTCATGTAATACTACCAATCCAGGCTAAAGTGTATGACAACGACTACATGTTGCTTCCTCTAAATTTCAGGTTGTGGT
>NC_045733.1:26421155-26421221 GCF_008692095.1 Etheostoma spectabile | reverse complement strand
AGCGGGGCCAGCTTGTTTGTTTGATAAACTGGTCAGACCTGCATGTCACACGCACTAGCAACAAAC
>NC_045733.1:26419647-26421145 GCF_008692095.1 Etheostoma spectabile | reverse complement strand
CAAGAACAATTAAATCAGTGTAAATGACGTTAGATTAGACACAGACTTCTGTAGTAGATAAGTGTTACGTTTCCGGCGCCGCAGCTGCGGACCGTACCGTTAGTTGGGACTGACGGACCCCGTGTTTCTTTAGGCTAACTATATTAGTTTTAGTCTTACTGGTAGCAGCTTTCTGCGAGGGAAAATGGCCGGGAGACATTGTGATTATGTTGCGTTAATCAGGTGATTTAGTTTGTATTTGCAGTGAACATAAAACACTGACTACCCACTGAAACTATGCGCATCACTGTGTCAGCGGAAGCTGCGGCCTCCGGTGATTTTAGGTAATAAGCCCCGTCAGACTAACGTCACATACACGCGTTGGCCAAATGGCTACCTGTCTTAAAGAGGAAGAGTCGGACGGTAATAATAATGTAAAAGGACAACGGTGAAAAAAGGATTAGCTTTAACATCGCAAAGTCCTGCGATGGGATTATCGCGCATGCAACACAATATTGTTCAGCCCTAGGTTATGCTCTTTCATCCTTGTGTCCATTCTCATTCCCTCCCACAATCCGACCCCTTGTCCTCCCAGGGGTAATACACTTTGTCAGGAGAAACCTCGGAAACTCCTGCTTGTCTAATGTAGAGGAGCCCTGAGGGCTTCTATAACCTGCTGCTGAACCCTGTCTGAGGTCTGTGCTGCATAGCACTTCACATGTTTACAATAGTTTAGGTTTTGCTCCAGCTGCTGGTGAGATGCCAGACCAAAGAGAGAGAGAAAGGAAGAAACAAACATGAGAGCAACGGAAGGATGTAGGTGGACAAAGAGACAAAAAAAAAAGTCAACAAGAAAAGACAGAGGAATGAGAGTTGGTTGGCGTAAGAACAAAAATAAAGACAAAGATGAAAACCAGAAACCCAAAGTTGTATATTTAATTATTAAATTCCTAAATGCCATTAAATTCTAACCCTATAGCTAGTTGGAAATCTTTGCCTGTAACTGTCTTGCTAAACGTTCCTGACCATTCACCCCATTTCAGCTTTTGAGAGAAATATTGTACTTCGGCAGAGCCTTAGGTTGTATATAGAAGTTCTTTGCCCATAAGTCCAAATCATTGTCCATCATTGTAATCAGCTGCCCCTGAGCTCTGCAATGGAGGAAACAAGGGCTTGATTTTTTTTCCATTCACTCTATTCTTCCTATGTAAATACCTAAAATTATGGATGCACCGATCCACATTTTTTCACCTCCGAGCTGATCCAGATACTATTCCAATACCAGAGCTGTGTTTGCTTTGATTCCTAATGGCTTCTGTTGTCTTTCTGCGCCCTGGTTAAAAACCCTTGTGCTCTTTAAAGTGGTGCTTTTTTATATGTTTAATTGCTTTCGTTGTGTTGTACAACGCGAGGGAGCTTCCGTCTCTCTGAATTACGGCTTTGCAAAGATGGCATTTTGCTGTCTTGCTCTGTGGTGTGAACTCAGAGAGAGAGAGAGAGAGAGAGAGAGAGAGAGAGA
>NC_045733.1:26419017-26419637 GCF_008692095.1 Etheostoma spectabile | reverse complement strand
GAGAGAGAGAGAGAGAGAGAGAGAGAGAGAGAGTGTGTGGGTGTGTGTGTGTGGACATGTTGGCTAGCCACGATGCTGCTCAATGCTATCCTGCTGACCTTCAGCCTAGGGTGCTTTGGTACAAAGTACAATTATGAGCACCCCAATGCTTGAACATGGTGTTTGTTATTAGGGCTGCAGCAATTAATCAAATTTTAAATCACAATCACAACTTTGGCTTCCCACGTGAAAAGAAACAAATTTGCGTAATCAAGCAATATTTTAAATGCGTCATCATTCCGTTTATAGCATGCTGAAACAAATGCTAGCCAGAGTTGTTCCCTACACCGTGCAACTTAGTTTCTAGATGTAGACAGTCACAGTGGATAGAGTAACCCCCGCCCCCCATTCACTCAAACACGGCTCCCAGCAACATGGAGAGACACCGCGGCAACAGCGCCGGTCCACACTTCTGACATTTGTCTACAGTTTTAACTGTTATTAACACAGCTTTATATTGTTAAGTATGAGAGGCAAAGTTGTATTTGTACCAGTGTTACCACGGGTAACTCTGCTATTGTGGCCACCACGGCAAAAAACACAGAAGACGTTATTTAATGCAACTAACTTCAGGTCGTAGA
>NC_045733.1:26418226-26419007 GCF_008692095.1 Etheostoma spectabile | reverse complement strand
GTGAGACGGAGCCTGCTGGACCTGGGCGAGAGATCCTTGGCCAGAATATCATAATTCATAAAAATGAAGCACAGTGACGATACAGACATTTCTTAATGAGTTGCAATTCTGTTGCCAACTGAAAATCATAGATATGATTTTTAGTCCTGAAATCTCTAGCACAATATGGATTCACAAAATGGATGTGAAAGCAGATATAAATAGCCTATAGGCTTTAACTTCTTAATGTGACAATAAAATTTGCTATGGTTAAAATCAACAAATTATTGTTAATTAATCATGATCTTATTATTGATCAAAATAATCGTGATTACCATTTTGGCCATAATCGTGCAGCCCTATTTGTTATAGACAATCCATGACTAGCACAGAAGTCCAACAACAGACAACCACTCTGGCTTAGATCAGGGAGGCCTTCCTCCGAATCATGCCTCTCCATCATCTCCCACGTGTGCTTTAAAATCTCCCAGCAGAACTATGGAGTCCTCCACTGGAGCCCTATACAGGACTCCATTCAAGGTCTCCAAGAAGGCTTAATAATTTCGAACTTGTGTTTGGTGCACATGCACAAACAGTCAAAGTTTCCCCCCCACACCACCCGCAGACGTAGGGAGGCGACCCTCTCGTCCACCATCCAACGGAATTGGGAGTCTCCCCACACCAGCCCAGTGCCTCACACCTTGGGCAACTACAGAGTAGAAAAGAGTCCAACCCTTGTTCAGTAGTATGGTTCTAGAACTGAGACTGTGCGTAGAGGTAAGCCCCACCAGATCCAACTGGT
>NC_045733.1:26417911-26418216 GCF_008692095.1 Etheostoma spectabile | reverse complement strand
ACCTCCCGCACAAGCTCCGGCTCCTTCCCCCACAGAGAGGGGACATTCCACGTCCCCAGAGACAGCCTCTGCCGCACGGGTCTGGTCCGTTGAGGCCCCTGACCTTCATCGCTACTCATGTGGCAGGCATGACCCCAGAGGTTCCTCCCACAGGTAGTGGGTCCATGGGATGATGAGAGAGGCAGGGTCACTCCATCGCTACCTCGTTTTCTCATAGGGTTTTGAACCATTCTTTGTCTGGCCCCTCACCTGAGACCACTTTGCCATGGGAGACGCTACCAGAAGCACAAAGCTCCAGACAACAC
>NC_045733.1:26413772-26417901 GCF_008692095.1 Etheostoma spectabile | reverse complement strand
TTCATAGGGACACACAAACCTCTCCCCCATGATAAGGTTCCCGGAGAACCATCACCTTACACCGTTAGGTCATAACGGACCAAATTAAAGCCTGAGGATGAGAGTGACTTTACATTTTTAGCAGCAGCACTAAGTTAACAATTTGATAAAGACAAGAACAAAAAGAATTGTGCACAAGTTGATTTTCCTTCCAATATGGACTACGACAGAAGCCATTTTGTGAACAATATAACTACGTACTACACACTGCCTACATGTTTTTCCAGTACTTAATTCCTGCATTTAATTTACATGGGTTTTTTATATGATGTAGGCTGATGCTGACTAAATAACTTGTAACAGCTGATTTTGTCTGACATTTTTTGAAATGCATGATGTCTTCGAGAGATTAACATTATTAAAACACTGTATCAGACTTGTATAGGAATTCGTAAGTCTAAGCTTTAACTAACCAACTCTTCATTATCTTTCCCCATTACCTTCTCTGAATGAGGTAGTCTTCCAAGATGTCCAGGCAGCGCACCATTTGGGAGAAGATAAGCACCCTATGCCCTCCGGCCTTCATCTTGGGCAGCAGTTTGTCAATAAGGACCAGCTTCCCAGCAGACTGCACCATAGCCTGCAAGTGAAAGTCGATGGCAGTGGGGCTATACACCTCTCTGAAGTCCTCTAGGATCTTCTCTTCTGCCCCTGACATTGCAAAAACATGGATACATCAGCAAAACCATGTCTTTTATGCTTTTTCCACAATATTTTATTTCCCTTAATGTCCAATTAAGATTAGAACTTTCTAAATTTTTGACAGTACAAGTGCACAAAAAATAACTTTCAAAGCACATCTTTAACAAGCTATCTCTGACTGTCAACTTTTTAGATGCCTGTGTAGCATATAAAATATTAAGATAAGATGATAACATACTAAAAAAGTGCATCAGTGACACTGTAGTTTAATTAAAAACAAAACACTTGACAGATTCAGTGCATATGCAATATCCTCAATAATCTGTGGAGATTTTCAAGGCTGTTTTAAGGCAACGCTACCAGTATGCAGGGATTGATGTACCAATCACTTGAGGTTTTAAATTATTGTGAACACCTAAATCTTAAGTCAACGACACCTCCTGAAGACTAAATAGGAAATTGTGGAGACCTTTTGCTGCTTTGCATGCCAAGAGCACAACTATACATTTGGACTATATTAACCTATAATTAGCATAAAAAAGTTACCATCCTACCTTTGATGAGGTAGGGGTGGTTGCAGCACTTTCTCAGCTCCATCATGGTGTTGACCAGGTTGGGCATATTTGCCTGACCAGCTCCTTTAGCCAGGAAAGAGAAGTTCTTCTCTAGGATGGCACGGTAATACTTCTTTTGAATGTTGGTGAGCTCAACCTCGATGATAGTTTCCTCTTTAGGAGCCAACTTCTTCTCCACGTCCTCCTTTAACCGACGCAGCATCATGGGCTTTAGGATCCCCTGAAGCTTCTGTACCTGTGGGCCCAAAGATGAGAAGAGAATTATAGTTATTACATTCAGTAACTGCTGCAGGATATTGTACACAACACATGTATGGAGTTACACAGTCTGAGTTTTGGCTGGTTCTGATTAAAATGGAAACAGCAGTGCCATAAATGCCATTACATTTTTTTTGTATGCTCCAGTGAATTTACCATTCCCAAGTTCAGAATAATTTATTGTACTCAAGATTTGACTGAAATTCAGCAACAGACAAATATATTTGTTTCCTATCCAACTTACAAATCAACAGGTTTCACCACATGTGAAATCTGTTTCATGACTGTAATGGACATAGATGCAAAGAAACATAAAAAAGTAAATAAATCAATATATTATTGATATCTGACTGTAGTTTTAAAACCTGTGTTGAGAGTCTTTTTTTAACTACATTTCCCAAATCATAAGTTTGTGTTAAGAGTACAGCATCAAAGCATATTAATGCTTGACTTGAGTGGGCCAGCTTTAACCAAAGTTTATTACATTATTATTACACATATTGGCCTTTGTATAACATCAGTAATGTGTTGAAAAAGTACCTATCTACGCAAATTTGACTACAAAAAAAGATTTCACATTCCCACTGGCAAGAGCTTCTAGATTTAGTGCTGCGTGCTGAGTACTAGCTGTTTCAAATATTTCTATTTTTGGAACAAGTACCACACTTCAAACAAATTGTGTTTCCCCAAGTGTCTTTATTCAGTCTTACTAAAACGGTATATGTATTGTAGAAGTAAAAAAAAAGCCTTTTTCCTCGTATGCAATCATGTCAACACATACTCCAACAACAAGTAACATAATACCCCATTATCTGTGCTCACTATCCACCATATGTGGGGTGTGTGTGTGTTGTAAAAAATATCACTGTGGCCTGGCTAGAAAATCCCCCACTTCAAGGGTTCCATCTGTACTCATTGGCTCTTTATACTGTATCTGGGCAACAATGTGTGTTGAGGAGCCAAATCACAACATTCACCAACATTAAACATTGTGTTTTTTATCTGTACAATAAACATTAAGGCGACAAAACATGGCACCAGAAGCTCTAACAACATTGTCTGACCTGATCGTGTGACATGAAGGTTGCTGACTTGTATTATCAAATCAGAATATTCACAAAAAATAACAATGTAGCAACATATTTTTCAATGTATTTGCGGACTTGCCTGCTCCTCAGTCTTGAGGTCTCCAAACTCCTGCATGAAGGTGATTTCTGAGGGGAAGCGTGCTGGCTCCAGGAAGTGGAGCAGGCTGAAGAGCTCCTCCACTGTGTTCTGAAGAGGAGTACCTGTCAGCAGGACCTTGTGCTCCTGAAAGAGAACAATAAGCACAAGATGAAAATGATTCAGTCTCATTTATTGACTAGACATTGATTAGTTTTTATTTACGCATCTCTCTGTAAGTTGATGGTATATGTACCAGGTTCATGAGCTTAAAGCCCTCTAGCAGCTTGCAGTTCTTGTTCTTGAGGCGGTGAGCCTCATCGATGATAACACAGCGCCACTCTATGGCGTTGAGTTCGGGACAGCCTCCCAGGATCATCTCAAACGTTGTGATAACGGCTTGGAACTTGTAGGCACCTCGCATCACACGGCCCTTAAGACAAAAAAGAGGAGAGATGTAAGACAAACTGTCAAATTGGTTTATTTCAAAAACCAATTCACAAATTTAAGTGATGTCATTTGTATTTTATGCACAAGCAATTGTCTCTGTTCTACAAGTGGAGGTGTGTAAAACATTTGCTTTGTAGTCTTTTGAATTTAAATGACGCATGATGTGTACTGTACTGTCATTAAAACTAGTTTTTTTCTGAGAGAATATAAGAATGTAACTGTTAACATTAGAAACCTACTAACTTGCAGCCTTATGCTGTTGACAGCAAACACATGACTCACTTTATATTTTGTTTAACATCTTAAAACGCACCTTGTGATATGAAGCTATCTACAATATAACCAGTGCACACCTGCTAGTGAGTCATTGCTGTTTGTTTATTTGTTTGTCAATCTGGGGAAGCTTTTCTTCATTCCACCTCTCCATTTGTATCTATTGCCTTGACAACAGCTCTCAAGGGATACTGTTATCAAATAAGTCCCTCCCACAGCCAGCCTGCCAGCCAGCCAGCCAACAGACTGCTGTAGAGGAGCCTCTCTCTCTGATATGCCTGAGCAGCGCTGACAGAGAGCTCCCCTTGGGGGCTGCTATGACATCACAAGCTGCCTGGGAGACAGCCTGGTGGCAGTTCCGCTCTGTTCTGCTCGTTTGCCTTAATTCTTCCTACGGTTTGTCTGAAAACTAAGAGCTTCTTGGCCTTATGAGCTTATGGCCTGCCAACCACAGAAAGCCTCTGCCTAAGGCTCACTTACTACCTAGCAGCCTACTCACTGTTGCGCATGTGCCCTTCTTTGAATCCTGTTATATGCTATGTTAGTACTATGAACCACTTATTCATAAAAATGTTCTCTTACCCAACACAGTAAGAATGGGCTTCCTAGAACTATGTAAAATCTGTGGCGATATTTAAGTCTACAGATGTATGTATGTATGTATGTATGTATGTGCGTGCACGCACGCACGCACACGCACACAAACACACACAAACACACACACACAC
>NC_045733.1:26395482-26413762 GCF_008692095.1 Etheostoma spectabile | reverse complement strand
ACACACACACACACACACACACACACACAATGACAGAATAAACAATGCAAACGAATTAAACAAAAATCTTCTGCCGTTATTTTAAAGCAGACCTTTTCCTTTCAGGAAACATTTTTCTGAGCTATTCATAACTGCTGCCTGGCTTTTCTCTCTCTACAGGTGATGTTTGCCTCAGGAAGATTGTGGTAAGTGAGTTTTCTCCATTAGTTAAAGAGTCCCAGGCTTTCTGTTACACATGGTTATAGCATTCTGCCTGGCTTTTCAGTTTCAGACTCCTGTTGTTTACAGGCCTCCCGTTTTCAAACATATCATTAGATTACTCAGAGGACTTCATCTTGCTGACAGTGCTGCTGCTTTCTAAAAAGCACTATGATTATTTTAATCAAACAGAATCACTGCTTTCCAGTCTAAAAGTAAGCACAGTGATGCTGCTTTCTGCTCATCTGTCTTTAAAAAAGGAAAAGATTAGGTATGTCAGGATGAACTAAATGGCCTCGCAATCCTTCAATTCTATTTGTGTTAGGTATGTGAGCCAAGCTGAATGCCTGGCTGTGTATCCATGACTGATTCTTGCCCCGCTACTTAAGGCTTTACTCAGGCCAAAACAACCACTGTGGTGACAAAACACACAGCAGTCCCTTTTCTTAAAACATACAATAGCAATAGCTACTCCGCTTTAACGACTGTAAACCTAAAATGTACAAGAAATGTTAAATGTACCGTGCATTATCTAGGGGCAATTAGCAGGTGCAGCTTTAGACTTCCAATCTTGGCACCTTTCAATACTTAAAATTTATATAATGTATGAGAATGGTATGTAATATACTATACTATATGTGCTGCATTACACCTGTGTAATATGTTGAAGCTCTGATTTTGTTGTGGGACGTCAATATATGTATTTATGCTACCAATTTATTTTAGTTTAACTTTATTTGTGTTTGTGTAATAAGAGTATTTGTGCTGAGAAAACTAACATCATCAGCACAAAATGTACTGTAAATATAAAAAGGCAAAAAGATCTTTGTTCATTTACCTGTGCATCTCTGAAATACATCTCATACTGTTGGAGCATCTGCCTGCTGATCATGCTTCCATGGTAGACAATGACATTGAGATGGGTCCAAGTACGGAACTCGCGCTCCCAGTTAGCAATGGTGGAGAGTGGCGCAATAATGAGGAATGGCCCTTTAATGCCCACACGATAGATCTCTTCTAGGAATGTGATGGACTGGATGGTCTTTCCCAGGCCCATCTCGTCTGCCAGGATGCAGTTTCGTCTGACAGGTGGAGATAACAAGGGTTAGTAGAGAAAAACGGAAGACAATATTGGGGTTGCATGAAAGCATTAGAGGAAAGGGAAGGCAATAGTGTAACAAAAAGGTGATGTACCATTTACAAATCAATGACACCTGTGTAAAACCTATTTTATCCTTGGTGTGAACAGCGGTATGTGCCGGGATGTGGATTTTAAAGTCTGACTATGTTAATGCATGAGGTGTCTTCAAAAAGACAAAGTTGTGTGATAACAGAAATACAAGATAAAGAAATACAAGAAGAGGAAAAGAAGAAAAAACAGGGAAAATGCAAAAGTCCCATGATACTAAAAGAATAAACAGCAAACAATGGAAGAGAAAACAACATCAGCAGTAATAACAGACCAAAGACATGAGCTACAACATAATGGCAAACGCAACTGCCTCTGCGGCGTGGTGTACTCTAGAAAACCATTTATTCAGCTGTCCAGTGGGTGGGGGTATTATGTCTTGATGCTAATTGCAACGTGCATATATTCCCACTGGCTCTTAAGCTGCTCTCTACTTTTCATGAATCTCTCTTTGTAGACAACACACAAACTCCTGCATACTTACACTTAAAGCCAGTTCTCAAGGTTAATGCGAGCACACTGACACTCCGTACTCCAGATGTCCAACCGTGCAGCATTTCTTTTGTGAACATCGGCAACAAAATGCAATTGTTGTTGCAGCAGTATGGACCTTGATAGTAAATATGACTAGATGACGTTGACTATGTCAACGAATCGTCCCAGCCCTACTCTCCTTGAAAGCCCAACCAAATAATGTGAATACAGCCAAATCACAGTGTTCCACAAATACAAAGAAAGTCAATATTCATTGTTCATTTGCTGCAGTCCCAAAGTTTGAAAGGATTCATCTAGAAATATAAAAGGCCTATGTAAATCTATGAATCAATACATATACTGTATTCTATCGGCATGGGATTGTTGAAGGTTATTGTAACACAGTATGTTAAGTAGTGCTTTTTAGCTTGAGGTGTGAGATAAT
Source organism: Etheostoma spectabile (assembly GCF_008692095.1). Classification (NCBI taxonomy): domain Eukaryota; kingdom Metazoa; phylum Chordata; class Actinopteri; order Perciformes; family Percidae; genus Etheostoma; species Etheostoma spectabile. The sequence continues at coordinate 26,411,456 of NC_045733.1, read as the reverse complement.
TAAAAACAAAAAGCTGATGAAGCTATCTTACTTATGTAAAGTGGCAGCATGTCCCTATGCCAAGGTATTTGCTTGAAAAGCAAAACAATCTGACATTTTAATTTTAAATATTTCTTCCATTATTTGTCCTCATTGTATTATTTTGGTATCAAATTTGACCAGGTAGTCCAGATTTACGATAACCTACAGCCACCTAAATCTCTATACATTGCACAGTGTGTGTGGTTCTGCGATAAATTGAAATGTTATTAAAGTTACTTGCAAAAGCAGACATTGTGCAAGCATCCTAACTTTAGCTAGTAACATTAATGGAATTATCGTTTCAATAATCACTAACTATGTTCACCCTGTCATACCACAGTGTCACACCCACAAATTCCTGGTCAAGATCAGGGATCAGGTTATTAGCCAGATAACCCACAATGACCACTTCACACCAATGGCAAACTGGGTTCAGTGTCTACAGGCTGTAAATGTGTGCGTGTACAGTATTTAAAACAGACCTGTTGTACCAGTTGAAGAGGAGCCAGTTGACCCCCTCGAGTTGGTAGTCCCTGAGGCTGTTGCCATTCCTGTATTCTCTTGAATGTTCCCTCTTCTTCCACAGATTTGTTGGGGGACGCTCCTAAGACAGACATTTTATATGAAGAGTTAGAATAAGTGTTTTAAAATTACCTCTAATTTACATTGTAGATGTGGAATAAAAGCATTTCATACACTATGATGGCAATGAAAGCCAAGGTGCAATCTTAGGAAAAGTGACATATATGAGGCAAGCCTCCGAGTGCTGATGTTTTTAAAAAAGTAAGGCTAAACACAGAAAACATTGCTGTGGTGGTGTTTGTATTCTAAAAAAAGGTGTCTCTCTGGAACATATTGTAGGTGCACGCCCGTAAGCATTTGTACATTTGTATTAATACTGGGAAAAGGTGGACCTACAGTTAAAACAACAGGTATGCAGAGTGTTTCTGGTGAAAAGGGAGGTTACTATTGCAAGAGGTAAGATAACCTGAAAAACATGATTGGACTGTTCAAATCGTGCTTATCCAGCACAGTACAAATTACATGACTAATCTGTGTGTAGTCTGCTTACTATACTATAATATAAATACAACCATGTTTTTGCTATATAGAGCAGAATCTATAGGTTACACACCTATAGAAAACATCTTTCTAAGCCCATCTGCTTATTTTACCCCTTCAAAAAATAGCTTCTTAACTAGTAAATGTCTTCTGAGGAAAACAAAGTCATATTACTTTTTATAGCAGAAATATCATTGCTCTTAAAGTGACTGGCAGCAGGTGTTCCTGAGTCTCCTCAGTTTGTTCACTTTGCTCTGTGAGTGTGGTCTTTTAGCAAATGATGCCTATTCAATGTCACCATTCAGAATGTTTGGTGGGTGCAGTTTAAACTCTTTCACTCACACACGCACGCACGCCAGTGGGCATGACTTACCATCCTCCGCGAGTCTGGCTTGACTGCCTGCAGCTGCTCAAACTCTTCAATCTTGCTCTGATCTACATCATCCTTCAGCTCCCAGGTGCTGTCCTCATAAGGCAGAGAGCACCACTTCACCAGGTAGTACACCACCTCCTGCAGCAGGCAGAGGAGAATTATCACTGCAAAAGACTGGAGCAAGGCCAAGGTCTGCTTTTATAATATTAACAAAGGCTGCAGGAGGAACCCGTTAGGATGGCCTTGGGCACTTTGGAGCTACAAAGACATCACTAGAGTGGAGAATATACTGAAAGGAACAAAAAACACAAAAAAATTGAAAACGAGTAAAACATGCTGAGGCACGAAGACAAAAAATACACACAGGGTACTCAAGGATATGATAAACACAAAAAAGGATTTCCTTTACCTCTCCCGTGTCTTTGTCCTCACAATATGACACCTCCAGCACTCTGTCTACCTCTACATAGTCAGGGTTAAAGGGGTCCTCTTCCATCTGTGAGAGATAGAAAAAGGCAAAAAAGGAGAGAGAGAGAGAGAGAGAGAGAGAGAGAGAGAGAGAGAGAGAGAGAGAGAAACACAATAAGAGCACAAACCTAAATGCCCACTCACCATCTGGAATCTGAGAGTATCACTACTGTATCAACTGAGCAAGCAAAGAGATACAAATATATGCACACATATGTGCCAGCCCACACAGACAAAACACAACAAGTAAATGAAATATTTGCACACACAACATTCACATGCATGTACACAAATCACACATACACATCCTTAGAAACACCAAATTGTGAAAACACACACCTGCTCATAGCAAATACCCAAATATGACAAAGACAGTATACAGATGTCCACAGACAAAAACACAACCACACAGCCTTACATCTGCAAGAAGAGTGCCCTCTGTGCTTGTTTCATCTTGAAACGTTGATCTTCTGTTGAATCCTCTTGTCCTTCACCAGCTGCTGCTCTGTGGCCCACTCACAGTGTAGGTAGGAGCTGACACACACACACACACACACACACACACACACACACACACACACACACACACACACACACACACACACACACACACACACACACACACACACACACACACACACACACACACACACACACACCCCACACCCACCACACACACACACACACACACACACACACACACACACACACACACCCTTGAAATACACCTTCTAAACAGCATCTGGGTCAACCGCTGAGGCAAGTATGTGTGATCACAAATTCCAGATGTGGTCACAGAGGTTGTTTTTACCAACATGCTGTTTAAAAAGTCGCCGATTCTGTCTATCATATTGTCTTTCATCAAATTTCTAGTGTGACATTCATTTTTCAGTATTTTCTTGCAGTATGGCTGATGACAGATTATGTGGCAAGTGGAAAGAAATTATTTATCTGGGAGGCTGTGAAAGTAAACTTATGAGGAGTTCATAGAAGAGAAATTGAATCACTGTTGCAAAATTTACATGGCAATCCTGAAAGCTGTCGCACGGATGCCTAAGATTCTTGTCTGCTTGTGTAATCATTTAGTTCTTATTCAGCATCCCGCAAAGCCTTCAGGACATCTGCTTCAATTTTCATCCAATTTTAGTTTTGAGAATTTGTGTTCTAATTTAGCAAGGGCAACAGTAATATCTGGAACAGTAAACAGACCACACACTCACTTAAACTGGGAGGATTATACAGAACTAATACACAATCCTCCCACAATATTATTTGTAATATTTCTGTTGTGGCTCATAGAGAAGTTAAATGAACTGCAAATTAACTTACTAGTTTTTGTATTTTACAAAAAACTCCTCCCCTTCGACCACCACTCCTGGAGAGACCTAGAGAGAGGTTTAAAATGACAGAACAGTAATTAATTACAGACTAACTTCAAATTGAGTTCTTTCGTCATTTAGCTAATAGCTGTATTATGCTATATCATAAAGTAATGCAAGTTAAAATAATGTAATCAGATTGCAATGTCTAGCAAAATAATTGCAAAAGCAACTTTCATCCCAATTGTGCAGAGATTTACTGATCTTTTATGATCACTAAAAGCAGGAAAAGAAACAGAAGCAACTCACTACCTCCTTCTTGACGATACGAGAAGACATGATTTTGTCAACAACAGCAGCATCCTCTTCACTTGGATTCTCCTACAAACGCAGCGGACATAAAACATTTAATGTCCATTGTTCCTCAAACAGCAGTAATGTGTAGAAAGCTATTAATACAAAACCCAAACATCATAGTGTGTAATAATAGCAAAAACGGTGTACTCTTTTTTCCCCCGTTTTCTTTTGCTACTCTTCTGAATATAACAGCCTCAAACTACGGTTTGAGGCTGTTGTATGGATTGTAACGCCATCAGGCATATTGGGGATTTTGCATCATGTGAATTAAACTGACTTGAGGGGTAAAGTTTGCTACTTCAGCACTGCCTCCACCTGTGCAGAGCAACTGAAAAAGCATGCCAGATTTACAACGAGAGAAACCAGGGTGGAACGTTTGGGCAATTTAAATGTTGAAAAATGTTAGAGCAGAGCTGTCGTCTCAACAATCCCATCCGGATTTCTCTGCTTTTGCATCTAAATTATTAAAATTGGGCACTTAATCTGTACGTTCCCCGTTTGTTCAGGCATCCTGCAGGAGACCTGGTTTGTAAGTCATAATGTGTTTGTTCACTTCACTGAGCATGTTCTATTAAATGCGTTCTTGTTTTTTGGTAAATAAGAAATTTTAACAATATTCATGTGCATCATTGCCACAAAAAAAAACTATTCTTTGCATGGATTTTTGTTTGTAAGCCAAATAATAAATTATTATTATTATTATTATTATTATTATTATTATTATTATTATTGAATAAGATTCATCAATAATTTGGCTCTACTCTGCTCTCGGGTGCAGTATTTATCACAATTCTTTTCTAAAAAAAAAAGAATGGATTCAAGCTCTACTTCTTAGCTTCTAGGGAGTTTTGGGGAGAACTACTTACTACAAAGAGTTGAACAGCAGGCTGCTTGGATGCTCCAGTATTTGTTTTCTTGGCTTTGACAAGAACTTTGACCTCGTCATCTGACAACCTGGCCTCCAGCTCTTCAGCGTATTTCTTTCTTTTCACCTGTCGACCTGATCGCCTCTTCTAGAAAAGCAAGACAAGCACATTTACAAGAATGTCCAACTGACCTTTGATTAATTTTACCACGGAGCAATAAAAATGTTTTAGTCCTAAATGCCTCTACTATGTACATTTAAAGTTGGAGCAGGTTTGATCTGGACTAAACAGATGTGAACCACCCTCTTTATTATTATTCTTATTAATAATATGAAGATGATGATGAAGAAGAAGAATCATTGTCACTATTTAACCCTTGCTTGAAGTTACCAGAGCTCAGCTGTAAACCACACAGTGCACACTGTTCCCTCTATTATGATGCATGACTGATCTATTATCAAGGCTGTGTGAGGCTACTTCTTGCTTAGCGAAGCTAAATTATGTTGCCGTTTCACATTTGCAGTTCATTTTAATTAAAGAAGCAGCAACAGTGTCCAACAATTGTGGTTACTACTGATCTAAAATATGATCTATAATTGTGATACAAAAAGGATAATCCAGCTATTCTTAAGTTTATAATAGAAGATTAGGATAATATCCGGTTTACATTCTACTGTATTTTTCTCCAATATCACTATATCAACTGACCAGTATTAAGTTTATTTTTCTTGGAGATTGATGAAAAACATGAATCCCAAAAACATTGAACATTCGCACTAACTCACATTGAAAAGGGTAATATATGTTCCCCATCTCCCTGAAGTTCATGTACAAACATAACCCATAAATGACCTTGTTAAATTTCAATAAACCAAGAAAGAAACTCTAAAAAACATTGTGCTCAGAAAACGCCCACACAAAATGTGAGTGCTTTAAAATCCAGCTTCTTTCTATTCCTTCTGTCAAGCCTTTAAATTATCACATGCGTGGGCTGCTGTCAATACACCAGACCCTCCTAATGATAATATGTAGTTACCGTAATTAGGAATAAATGCCACTGAGCCAAAGTTAATTAGGTGTAGAGTATAATATCCCCATGGAGACCTTCTCATCCCTACACCCAAGCTGACCAGAAGCTGGAAAAGCCAATGTGCCACATGCCATGACAATAGAGACTAACCCCTGAGGTGGCCATGCTTCTTGTCAAGCTGTCAGCTACTTTGACTCCTTCCATAGGATCATCCTAAATGAGTCATCAACAGACCGTTTTAATTAAGGCCAGGGGTTCCATTTAATGAGCATAATTATATCATAGGAAATAGTCCGGATCGGAGGCAAAAAGGAGAGAGAGGTGATGGGGCGAAGGAGGAGACAAGTCATTAGAAAAGTCATTTTGTCTTCTTCACTCATTCAGACATAGATATCTGTCGTGACTTAGAATAAAAGATGACTCACCTACTTCAATTGTCATTTTAGATCAGATAACTCAGAAAATAGGCAGCATACATGTTAGAGAATTTGTTTAGGATGTGCTGGACACCCTCCCTCTGGTACTTTTTTGTACCTTAAAAAAAATCTCAAACTTGGATCTTGATTTTTCACTAATTTTTAGTAAGTTTTCCCTAATTTTTCACAGCGGTATATTGTGTTAAGTGAAAAATAGAATCATTACCCTGGATTTAAAACAATAAAAATAAAAAAAAGTGATCATTTAATTTAGCTAAGTTTTTTGATATCGAAACAAACATACGTTCAATTTCACTAGCTGCTGTGGCAACATTTCTTCTTAAAAGAAAAACTGTTAAATTTAGGTGTGTGCATGTGCACCTGAAGGTGCTATTGCTGTGCATTGACCTAGATAATGCAGTGTTGAGGTCTCCATCATATCTACATAATCAACACAGATAAGCATGTGTACCTGAGATATCATACCACCCACTGAATGACCCCCACATGAAACAGTCAATCCTCCCAGGCTCCCTCTAAAATTGCGAAGCCTTCCTCTAGGGTCAGCAGTGGTGTCAACAGTCAGACCAAGGACATCACTTTTACCCAAAGCAGAGGTGTGACAGCACCACATTAAATAACATCATCACCTTATCTGAATAAGGTGGGCATTACAAAAATTAAGGCAAACTCCCACATTGAAAATTGTCTCACATTTTAGGATTAATATTTTAATGCGATAAAGTGGGATAATATACTCCAAGTATCCCCAAACATTAAAGCCCTGATAACAATTACAGTAACTTGTATTGTAGGCTGCAAGTGTGTGTATATGCTGGATCTTACAGAGTCGTCTTCTTTAGAAGAAGTGTGTCGAGTGGGAGGGTCATCATCCGACTCCTCTGAAGACTCAGGCTTTCGCTTTTTCTTCTTCCCAAACTTGATAACAATTTTCCTGCAAGGGGGGGAGCAAACCATGAATATGATAAGATAAAAGGTTAGATTACTAAAAAAACTGTCCAAGTACATACAGTAATTTTAACTGCATTGTTGTAACTCAGAGTTCTTTTGTTGACAAATGCCCTAAAAATAGAGCCAAATAGTTGAATATTTGATGCTTACAATCAAAGGAGCTGGATACGACTGCAGAGGCAAAACAAGGATCTTGTCATTTTGGTTATATGGGGGTGCTCAATATCTGATGTTACATAGAACTATCTGTTTTCTCCTGATAAGTTCATTATTATGATATAATTATCATCATAAATGTTCTAAATAAAAATATTAAAAAAGGAAAAAAAGCTTTTGAAAAATCTTTTAAAAGTGCATGAATTAAATCCAACTGCCCCATGATAGATTTAAGTTTCACTTTCCATGATCCGTGACCATTGGAGGAACATCTTGGCGGGAGTGATTTAAACCTTTAAGTGAAAAAAAATCTAAAGTGTGGGTGCACTTTAAAATAGTAAAACATGATCCAAAGTAAGACGCAAGGTGTGTGGCAGTGCCCAATTACAGGAGCACAGTCGTGATCCAGTGGCAAGCCCACGGAGTGATCCGTCCACCCCGATGATCACCAAATCCTGCACACTAGAACAGCAAGCCGCAACTACGTATGCCGGGTGAAGCCAAGACAACGGTTGCATTTGTAACAGAAAAACATTATAACAAAAGAAAAGTATAGAGCGCGCCAGCAGGACAGCAGACTCACTGGGGGCCAGCTGCTAACTGCTGGAGTGACACACAAGCGCACGCTCCAAACCACTGTCAATTAATCTTCTCCACCCCTGCACCACTTAACACAATAAGAAGCTACTCTTTATGTCTGTGTCCTGTATCTTTTCATACACACACACAACCTTATCAAAGTTGCATTTTAGAAATATGTAGAATAGATTGACTTTTTTTATTATATTGTACACTACAATTGCATAGCCCCCTGCATGTTCAGTAAGCTCATAAATTTGCTGTACTGCAGTTCATATCCAGTACACGCATTTACAACAGTAGCCTATATTCTATAAGAATCTCTATGTACAGCTGTAAGCATGCTATTTTTTGTCCACAACATACAACAACAGTTTGGGAACCGGCTAACGTATGGTAGGAAATGCTTAGACGTATTAACATCTCCACAATGGGAGCTGCTGCCTGAGTTTTTAGAGAAAAGGATTTCAGTGCTTTACTAAAGCTCCAACCAAGTCTGCGGATTCAAACCCAATTCATTCGGTAAATATTTTTCCGTTGAAACAACCATTGCTGATTTGTGAGTGTTGCTATTCTCACCATGGCCTAATGTACATGTGTAGTTAAAGACAGACTGCTGGGATGTGATGATATCAGGAGCTGAGACAGCAGCAGATTGTGCAATGAAAAGACACAAGCTTCTACTTTTTGCCAGTGCTTCATCCTCCAACTCTCTCTTCTTTCTTTCACACACAAACACATTATTTCTGTGACTTCTTCCCATAGATTCTCTCACCACATATGCACACACTTTCTATCTTGCGCCTTTCCACATGTACTATCTCTTGGAAACTACAGGTGCCAAATATCTGGCTTGGTGTGTTGTCAGTGGGGTAAAATAAAAATAAAAAACACTGCTATCATATTTACACACAATGGCATCTTTATTCGCTCACTCTCCGATATACATAACAAACCCACAAAGCCTTCCGTTCCCACAAATGCAAACGTGCTCTGTGCTACACATACACACACTAAATCAAAGGCCTACTCAGACAGAGTGTTGCATGAGCAGGTACGTCTCTAGTGAGAAGGATGTCCCTGTGGGACTTTTTCATATGAGATTACATTAGAGACTTGTATTGAGTGTGAACAAAGGTTCCCACTTGCCTATGTCTTCTATTTTTAGAAAACATTTATTCTGTGAGACAGCAAGTCAGTTCTTAAGATGCCAAGTGGGCCCACTGGACAGGAGGACAGCCTGTTGAACAACATGCAAGTCCTAGCAAGCAAACCTGTTAAGACAGCATAATAGCTTGTTCAACATTGCTTTTTTATATCAATTCCATGGATTAGATGTGCATGTATATAAGCGTACTCCTTTTGTTTTTTGCTAGCAATAGCATAACTGGTACACAATCATATATTCACACACACACACACACACACACACACACACACACACACACACACACACACACCACACACACACCCCACACACAAAACCCCCACAAACACACAAAACACCACACCACACACACACACACACACACACACACACACACACACACACACACACACACACACACACACACACACACACACACACACACACAAGAGAGAGGTGACTGTTTTGGCAGCCACAGGAGAAAAATATCTTGCGTGCTGCTGAACAAACTAGGGGTGGGAAAGATATATCACAAAATACTAATGCCACAATAGTCTATTCTGCAATTCATAACCTGTTTTCCAACTTCTAATTTTTCCCAATTTCAAATAATGTCCCCAAAAGGAAACTTTGTCAACTAAAATGATACATTCCTCTGTTCAAATCCCTTCAATTTTATTGCTGCAAAATGAAATTGTCAAGCAGACCAACTGACCAACAAATATAGTATAATAAAAGATCAATACTTGGCTCCTGTGTATCGATACAGTATTGCCACTGAAAATATTGTGATACTATGCTGTATCAATTTCTTTCCCCCACCCCTGGACAATACTGGTGACTTTTTTACAGAAAGTAACAGTCTTACTTAGTTGCTAGTAGGTTTTGTGAAAAACAGTCACAAAAGGGGGTCTGAAAAGTCGCTAAGTTGGCAACACTGTTTTCGTGGAGACAAATGTGTGCACGGAGGGGCGGGGCTGTGTATGGGTAGAGTGACAGAGAGACAAAGGAGAGAAGGGAAAGAAACTGCAGCTATTTTTTATATATCATGTTTGCTTATAGGAGTCGGGTTACGTTACTGCTGATGAAGCCCCAACATTTCTGATTTTGCTGCTCCATAAAAAAAGCGATCAAATACCAAAATAGCGAAGAACTTTAAGGAAGTGAAACCGTTTCAAAGCCGCTGCTTTGACCACGCATTTTAACGTCAACTCCAGACAGCGCTGTAGCTCTGGTAATACAGGACTAATACATAAGAAGGAGATGACATAAGAGCAGGATGTTTTGTAGTAGCCTACTGTCCTACACTGGTGAATTCTGGGATACTAAACATAATGTTTTTTTTAAGGCAACAGCGCTGCAGGAAGCTTGAGACAAGCCGGGAATATGAGCAGGCAGCATGCAGGAATAAAACCACCGACACACTACTAATATAATATGATAACATCCATTCTGTGACATGAGAAATACTTTGCATTGAGTAGGCTAGCATACGTATTTCAGCTCACAGTTGAGTAGGCGGTCTTTTATGTGGAAACAGAACACATTCCTGTTTTTGTTTTTTATACAATCTCAATGCATCCTCAAAGAGTCCTGAGAGTGTCTTCACCTGTACTTAGGAGATGTCCACTTGTATTCTGATCACTCAGGACGGATGTCAATGCCAGGTGAAAATGGGGTCAAATATATTTACGGATCCACAAATGCTCACAAACCTCAAATATTGTAATATCTGAATGTGTAAGGTAGAAAACAGCAGATTCATCCAATAACACTGTGCTGAAGAGCTGTCCCTTTCTTTCTAGTGGCCCTGCCCCCTCTGGATAATATTGCATTTTAACTAAACGTCTTCACAATCACACTTTATGGTTGCCATGCAACATGCACTTGGGCGTATATTTGGCAATGTTCATGGTGACATCACTTCCTGTGAAAAACAACACCAGCACATGTCCACTGACGCTATGAATGGTTGAGAAATGTGCTATGTCAGAATGACACAATGAAAAAACAAAACAACAGCTGTGACACCCAAAAGAATAGAAGAAGAAACAAAGCAACGGAATGGTACAAAACACAATGTTCAACCTCGACCGAATGAAAGCTGGCTGGGATACGACATTCGAGCCAAGCAAAATAACAGTGTCACATCACCATGCAGCAGCTAACAGCATATAACAGGGCTAAAGCATCTCTCTGGTCCCCATACGGGAAAAACCTGAACTGTGAAACGAGATACTGTAAAATCACCGATTGAGCCAGTACAGAAAGATAACATTGATGGTGGCTCCTGGGTACTGCCATATACTGTATCTAAGCATGGCATATACATATACAAGAGCAACATGGTATAGTAAGAGCTTAATGTGATAAAAACTATATATTCTACACACACAAGCCACATCTTAGTGATGGTTACAGCCTGTTCCACCCTGCTGTGGCAGATACACAGGACCACCCAGGGGTTTACAAGCAGCACCGGTGATAAAGCACACACTCCCTTTGACTAGATCGCCTCCCCACACACTGAGATGTATTAACTCACATGACAAGGAAGAGCTTCAAATGAACCTTTTACTGAAAAAAGAGGTATGAAAGCAGTCAGTTCTACTCTTCAGGGTCACGGTCGAGACTCCCTGTTGTGAAGAACTGGCCATAAAGCTTTTGCACAGGCAGTTCAGATGCAATCGAAACCACACAAGTTGGCTGACCTTGAATCATAAGAGAAGGATGGTTTAGCGTTTTCAATTATACGTGTTTGAAGGTTAGACGGCGGGGAGGGGATCAATACAGGGGAAATCAATACAGCCTATTATCGCGATATTTTCTGTGGCAATACTGTATCGATACATAGGCGCCAAGTACCAATCCCTTATTATATAAATTGCACATGAAACTTTAACCTTTTGGCACTAGAATAAGATGAATTGCTTTTTTAGTCCACTAGATGAAAAACTGAAGTGAGACAAACAAACCAGAGACAGTTTGCTTCATGGACATTATTTGAAGTCGGGAAAAAGGTAATGAAATGCAATGTATTGCAGAATATCGCAATATGTTTAAAATAGCAATAATATTGTATCGTGGGGTTATTCCCACCACTACTGGTTTGCTTCACAATATTTTCTATTTGCAGAAGAATGCTGCCTATATGACATCTAAAAAAAGATTTCATACCGATTAAAAGAAGTCCGTTTTATTCATTTGAATACAGTTTAATTGCACAAGGTGTCCGTCTCCTCATCTAATCCTACCCTCTGGCAAAATAGTATAAAAACCTTTCCTAAACCATGTAGACAGAACTTCTGGTCCACCAAAATGTACAAAAGACTCTCAGACTGTCTAATTGTAACTGTCAGAGTCAATATAAAAACAATGTGGACATGTATTTAAGTACAGTACAGCCCCAATGGAGTAACTAAAAAACATCTGGTAAGTTTAATGGTTCTCAAAATTTCACTTCACACAGTGTCCAGTTTGATGTGCTGCATGAACAGTATGGGGTATATTCAAGTAAGTCTTCTCAACAGGCTGGATATTTCATGCGAGCCTGCTTGAACTATTTTGGGGTACATCAAATGCCAATGCATTTGGCAGGAAGCTTTGCTACAACTGCCATGTACTTTTTAATAAAAAGAATACAAAAATAATCGAATTGTAACCATTAACCAGATAGCAATGCAGAGACCATGGGTTACAATAAAAACATGGCATATGAATATTTATTTAAAAAATGTAAAAGGCATGAAATGCACAGTTTAATTAGCTGGATTATCATTGCTTAGTATTTGAATAAGCAAGCTTTACATCTTTATTCCTGAGGCCATCCATAGTTGTCCTTTGTGATAATTACATTATCTCTAACTTTAGGAAGCAATTAAATGGTTGCTTTACTATTATTATTAGGGCATCACTTGGCATCTCTAATGAGACTACAGCTGCTCCTGATCTGACGTTACAGAGTGATCCCCCGATGATAAACTACCACTAGCTTTTTCCTGAGAGTGATAGGCTCGTTGCTGTTAAGAGGCTTGCTTGCCACCCATCCTGCTATTGTGCCAAATAACCTCCATCCCTTGTCCCCCCAGTGTTGTCCTGCCCTACTTGGCATGCCGCCACCGGGAGTGTATGTGTGATGGTTTGATTTTAATAGAATCGAGATATGAGAAGTGCTTTGCAGGCCAAGACTGCAACGTGGTGCTTCAGCATCTCAGAAAGACCTTCCGGTCTTTAATGGTGTCTACCTCAAAAATTCTGATAGTGTCTGTCTATCCTTCAAAACTGCTGTTAAGTGTGGTGTTTGTGTGGTGTCTGTTTCTCATCCTGAGGGGCTTATTGAGACAGTAGTGCTGGTACTTGTCAGGAAATCCCACTTCTTATGAATGGAAGGCTATAATCTCAGTGCCACACAGCATACAACTTGAAACAGTAGTAACAGCATTACCAAGCCCCCTCTCAAAGACAAATACTGTCTCAGCAAAGTGTAGAAGGCCACACAGGGGATTTCTGCTTTAGTCAGCAAACATTTTAAAAAATGGGTAACACACACACACACACACACACACACACACACACACACACACACACACACACACACACACACACACACACACGTGTACATATGCATACATTTTAACTCAAAGGCAGGCAGAATAGATCCACAAACATGTTAATATATCACACACAAGCACACACGTGAACATGCACACATTCACACCCTGCAAGGGATTAACTAGGAAAACATTCAATTAAAAAAACAGCTTTAGATCTTCCTAATGAAAAAGTGAGGGAAAAGAGATTAGACGGCTAGCAGGCAGGCCCTGAAATATCAACAGCTATACACTGGTGCATATACGCTAGACTTAAACCTCCATTTTCTATCATGTAATTGATCTCACGAGCACCATTTTGTTTGATATTTTCCTGCTACCCTGCTGCTTTGTAGTATGGGCATATTTAGAACATGCCTGCTTACATTGGATGCACAGATTTGAGCATGCTGGAGGAACCAAATTTATATTAGAAAAAAAAAAATGTTGAGGGGGAGGGGAAGGGAGAAACAAAAACAAAAAAAAAGGAATGAGCAGCACGGTGCTTTCATCTGATGATTATATGAGCTTATTTTTCAGCAGGTAGGCTGCCTGGAAAAGCAAATTCCAGCACACAGAGAGCTGTGATCAGTCAAGCCTGGCCTGTTGTAAATAACCCTTGCCTCACCAAAAAGTAGTTTTTGTTGGTAAATATTTTGATACACAATATGTACCAATACAGCAGACCAAACCTAACATCTGCTAGGGCCTTTGTTTAATTTGTTAAAAATAATGAAATACTATAATTTACAGTAATATATCCTCTCAGCAATAATCTCTCAGTATATGCATTAGATTTAGAGACGCAGGCCCTGTGGTTCCCCGGTTATATCCCTTACCTGCCAAAAGATGCATGCTCAATATGTTGAATTTCAGTCTTTCAATGAAAAGAGGCCATTAGATTTAAAATGGGAAAGGTAAATTAGATATGGAAAAAAAACTAAACTCCTTATTTTTTAGATGAGATAAAACTGAGCCACCATGTGCTTTTCCTACTACATCAAGTCAACATGTCTGCTGTGAAAAACGTTTATGGTTTAACATCTCATACAGCTTATTGTCTTTTTTAGGGTACCTTCCAACAGCAATGTGCTGGAGCCTCCATGTTTTTATGTTGACTTTTGTCTGAAGGCTTTTGGATCTTACGGTCTATGTTTAAGCTTTTGAAAAATTTTCTGCGGAGATTACAGACAATTTATTGACAAAGAATGTTATTAACAAAAATGTACATTTAAAGCAATTCCTACAATTCCCCAGTAGTTGACATCAATGTACCACTTTACATCAGTTAGGACTTCATCCCCCCAGTTTATTAATGGAAATTTCTTATAGTCTGTATAGTCTATATTTCTTATAGAGTCTGTATTTTCCTCAAACGCCCCAGATCAAGAGCCCTACTTGATATTAAAGCACTTTAATAGCAAAGAAAAAGATCACTACAAAATACAAATAGATAACATCTTTTAATTTTTTTTTTTTTTTTTAAATGAGCTGCTTTCATTTATGTTTCTCATCAGTCAGACAGATTTTCCATATATGATATATGATGTGACCGCTTGGCTGTTTGCCAAGTGCCTGGTGGAGTAAACTAGCAAAGTAATCCAGAAGGCACTCACTAGCCATTAAATGGAATTGATGATTCTAGAAACCCAGGTAGTAATGACAGCATAGTGGTCTCAGAGAAAGCACCCTTAAGTACACAGACAATTAGGGTAAATAGTCTTATCTCAGGCACCATTCCCTGCTTAAAGAAGAGTAAGATGCAATTGAAGGGTGAGCATAAACTGAACCACACACACACACACGCACACGCACACACACACACGCACGCACGCACACACGCTTTCTGAACACAAGCCTGCACACACCCTCACCAGAGCGGAGGCTGAAGTAATGACTTTAGCGGAAGGTTAGTACCTCTGCAGCCATGATGCATTAATATTTTATGGGGAGATCCTGGGTGGTGCATGCATATGATCAGAACTCGCTCAGAGTTTTTGTCATCTTGTCATCATGAAACGCAGACTGTCTCCATCACCACACATTAGTAGTAACAGAACAATAGTCTCACACTGTTTCTGTGAAGACACACATCCCAACAACACGTATACAGATGAGCAAACACACCAAGTCGCAATGTATTTGGTGGTTCAAGCCAAATTCAGGTAAAAGCCAACCCCAAATGAATATGTGCAACGACAGGCCTCCATTGTTGATTTTGCCGGCTTTGTCTCCACTCTAGACATGTTCCGATACCAGCATTGGTATTGCCTACGATACTGCCAAAAATCCTGGTATTGGTATCGAAAAGTACTGGAGTTTATGCACCGATCTGATACCACATAATAAAGCTACAGAAAATCTATCTTAAAAAGTAGTTTATTTATGTTCTTTTTCTGTTATATCTGACTGTAAAACTGAATGATAAAAGAAAGTTCTGACGTTATTGATAAGAAGGCTTGGACAGGTACAGAGAACATGGAGGTGCAGTGCAGTCCAAGGCTGAGTTTGAAACATAAAACATTGCAGCACACCCAAAGACTTGATACAAATGGATTAGCTCAAATCTTTTAGAGTACGATGTTATAACAATGTATGGGGCGTGTGTGTGTGTGTGTG
>NC_045733.1:26362038-26395472 GCF_008692095.1 Etheostoma spectabile | reverse complement strand
GTGTGTGTGTGTGTGTGGTTGTTCCGAAGCTATCTAATTCCTAATTTCACCTACAGGGTCAATCTGCTTTCTTATGCATTTACTGTATTTTTATTTTTAAAAGTAACAATACATTTTAATGATGTTGTAAACAGTATATCTGCCTACTTTGTTTTACCAACGTTTTTTCACGGCTGCATAAAGACGTCTAAAAGCAAGTGTTGAAAAGAGGGAGTATAATCAGGTCATCCGGTGTACAGGCCAAAATGGTAGTATTTATGTTTTAGGTCTCATGTTTACATTACAGTGCCATGAGCCTGTGACGGATCGTGCTCTGACTTCTCATGATACAAGGACTAGACCTGCCTGCCTCAGTAAAACTGAACTGGCTGGATAGGTTGCTGTCCTTTATGGAACACAATACAAACAGGTTTATTATCCTAATCTTTTATAGTATGAAAATAAAAATGATCATCATCATCGCTTTTTCCCTACTAATTTTTGGGGCATTCCTGGCCCCTAATGACAGGACAGTTGAAGAACTGATAGGGGAGAGAGAGGGGGATGACATGCAGCAAAGGGCCGTAGTGCGGAGCCAAACCCGCTGCATCGAGGATCAAACCCCTACACGAGGGCCCGCTCCGCCAACTGAGCTATCCAGGCGCCCATCATCATTTCTGATAAAAAGGGAATGGTTTAAACAAAAAAAAGGGAAAATGGCATTCTACTCCTGCAAGTATGTTGTTTTCAATGTATGTTGGTTATTAAGGCCTCACGCTTCATCATTAAGTACAGCTCTTTTAAAAATCTGCTCCAAATTGTGTGTTTTGTCTTTATTGTGTAGTTTCTACTTAGTTAAAAGTAAAACCTCTAAAAATTCACACCCACCCACAAGCCTATTCTCATATACAGACAGAGTTAAACATCATTGCCACATTTGCACACATCTGAACTTCTTTCTTAATAAAAACAATGGAAGAGTGAACAGAGTAGGTGCTACAACTGTAAACGACTCCACATCCTAATGGACTGCATTACACATATGAAACCTGAAGGTGCATCACAACATTCAGATTTTGTTAAGCAGGACAAACTACAGGGTCATATTCAGATTTGGTTTGATCGCTTTTGTCAAAATCAAGCATACTTTATACAATTGTTGCAATTCTGACTGGCCTGAAGCTCAGTCAAGATAATGTGCATATTATCAATTGTCACCATCCATGTTTTCTGCAGACTCTTTAAGATCTTAAAATATTACCCGTCATTGCAAAATTGGAGGTAGTAATTTAACTTTAAAAGCCTTGTAAAGTGGTCTTAACCAATTTCACTACATGGAAGACCTATTCCAAACTGACATTATTCCAAGGATGAGCATCTACAAATGTGGCTATGTAAAACATACATACACATAAAGTAATGCATAAATAATATGCTACAAGTTAAAACGCATCTTTTAGATTTTACTTGAAAGAGGTTAATAAAATGCAGCATAGTAGCATTAATACAAACACATGAGGCAGAAAGCATTTGTCTGTGTTGAGAAACCTAACTAGAATTGGTTCAGAAACTAAACAAATAGAAAAAACAAAGCTATCAAACAAGTACTGTTCTGTAAGATTATGCCAGTCTGTCACCGGACCAAAATGAATAAATGTGTTGTTTCAAAATGGCGGGAATGCATGATGTAATGGGCTATATGCTATAAAAGGTTGACTGAGACAATATTAGCCTCCATACGCATGCTGTGCTGCATGCACCCTAATCTGATGCTTTTTCTGCATGTAGGGCAAGTATGGGTACACTGAAAAAATGGGTTATACAGCTCATTACCTAGCAACGACAAGGATTGTTATCAGTAACACATTTGAATGACAGAATGCAGACCAGTTGTCAGCTGCCCTTTAAGACTTGACAAGTATTAGATTGCATTAGATTAAATGCAGATAGTTTTGTCTCCATGACTGAAGATGAAGGAAAAAAGGATCTGGATGTGCACTTACTAATGACTAAGGTAGAGTTGAGTTTTCTGATCTCAAAATGTTTTGTCACAGAGTAAAAATGAAATGATTAATATGAGCCTATATTTAATAATCAAAACTGCTATGAAACAAACGGCCAATCCCGAGTTACTATCCGCATCACCAGACATGTAAATAAATCATATCACCAGTTTCCCAAGCATCAGAACCACAACTTTCTCAAATCAAAATCAATTATCTGCAACAGCTTTTCCCCTGTCTGCCTCGCTCATCTGATTATTAATCAACAGAGGTGCCAGCCAGATATCAATGTTGACCATTGTCAGTCTCTCTCATGCCAAGTCTAAAGAAAAAGCCTCCTCAATCATGGTTAAAACTAATAACACTACATTAGTTGTTTCCATCAGCACAATTTGACATTACTGTATCTAAACATTTCCCCTTTTTATTTAGCTCCCTGCCCCAGCGCTCACATCTGCACCAGCTGATATTTTAATAGCTTGTGTTGGGTGTGGCTTATAGCTACACACTGCTTATAGCAGTTAAACAGGGGGATGGGAAGCAGATCACAGTATCTATACAACAGCACTACTTGCCTGAATATACTTGGCACCACCACCACTATCTCACATGTAAATGCAACCTTTGTTTGCTCCTCCGATGTCTATACTGGTGACTGAGCCTGGTTTATTGTTATGGCGTGCTGTAAATTCTGTTGAACTTTGATCTTGGCAACCACAGGCAGAAAATGTACACTAGTAAAACCATCAACCAGTACACAAGCAGGTTAAAATAGTAAAGGCAACAACAGTGCAGGCAGCAGGTGTAAGTCATCAATCTAAATAAATATGAGCATCGTCCTAACACAAATTGTGTGTTTCATCATTAAGTAATAGAGCTAAGATTCTAAGCTCAAACTCAGTGGACACCTAGCTTGGACTAGATAGATAGATAGATAGATAGATCATGGAGATAGATGACCCATGGATTCAGCAGCTTGTCAGATATAAATGAACAACAGCTAATCTAGCCTCTTAATTTAAACATAAAAACACAAAAGGTCATACCATGTTATGTAAAAAAAAAATCTCAGCTGTTCCCTCGCTTATAGGATCAGGTCGTTTATTTTTTAGTGTTTACCCCTAAAACAGCAAGTGAAAGGATTGTCTTAATATTGCACATCTGCATATCATATAATCTGCAAGTACTTTGTAACTGGTATCAATTTACTCTAAATTAAGCCTTTTAACTAAAAAATTGATAAACTGAAGAGAATCTGAAGGTCGAAGGAAAAGTCTTGCAGTGAAGAAAAACCTTTTTTCAGTACTGACAAAACACTAGCGAAATTATGTTTATTTGAGGTTGAGAAAATAAATCCCTGTTTTGCTGCTTTTTCCTCCATTAACAAGGATATTATCACTGTAAATTGAATATTTGAGTACCTAAATGGTGTGTCCCATTGGTTCATTCTATGATTTGTCCTTATTATTGGCATACTATTGAATGCTGAAAAAAAAAAAAATTATGAAGAAAATGATCAGTACATGTATTAGTTTTAAACAATAGTTTGGAGCAGCTCTGCTTCTGGGTTGAATGTGCATACATCTCCTTAAGTATGGTAGCACAATGACAGGGTGTTTACCTACTGCGGTGGCATATGTCACTTGTTCATTCAGGCTCATTAAATGCTGCAGTGCTTTGGGCTTGGGTTGTGTTAAAAGAAATTGTGCATAGCTTTGGGTAGGGTAGGACCTGATCACATCTCTACTTACAGGATCAATTTAACAAATGACGGCACATTCCAGGGGTTAAAAGTATTAACGGCTGTGACTACATACCCAATCTTGGCCTTCTGCTTGGGCTTGGAGGACGGTACAATACAGGCCTTCCTACAGTTCTTCTCTTTAGGCCGTGCCTTGCCATTTCCTTTGTGCTCGCGTTTACGGTGCTTGTACTGTGAGGAAGAGCTGGGGAAGCTCTCAGGGCTCATAACTCTGGGGATGTTCTTCTCCCCACGCTGCCGGGCCTTAGCAATTGCCTCTGAAATTATCCTATTGGCTTTCTCCTGCTTGTCCTGTGTAGGTGAATCCATTTGATGATGTGTCCTCCGTGGCGTCCTCTTCTCCGATGAGGAGCTGGATGAGGATGACGACGATGAAGAAGAGGAGGAGGACGATGAGCTGCTCTTTATTTGGGGACTGAGGACCCGTACCTGGCTACCAGGACCATTAACGTTCTTCCGAGGCTGAGTAAAGAGGGAGAAAAGTAAAAAATAAAATTAGAATTACAATCCTCTTTAAGACAAATATAACAGACCAGATGTCATCTATTGTCAATGGGTTACATACATAAAGACGTATGTGTATGTGCCATAAATATTTAGTGTGTTATGTATATCTGATTTTCAATGTATGAGGCCATTATAGTCATACAGCTCAGCTAATAGGTGAGCAATATAAGCAAACATTTACAGAAAATGGTGCTACTTTCACACATTCAGAAAACACAACCTGTGTGAAGCTCTCAGACAGCAGAGCTCGTTGCTGTCCTCATCTCAAGTGCTGTGGGTGGGGGGGGGGTTGGACCTGCCTAGCTTTACATGATGCTCACTTCAACTCTGCACCTCCTACGTAATTCTACCAGCACACCTTCAGCGTAAGTGTTTCCCCCAAGAAATCATTTAGATCAGGTGTAGAAGACTGAAACCATGTGACATGAAAAACTCTCAGAGCCTGATACAAATTAAATCATTTTGGGTGGAGTAAGCTACTCTAAAGGCCCGGTAAACACTGGCTCAATGTGGCAGGTTACAGTGAGCCTTTCAGACATAAATTATCCAGCCTGGCTGATACATGATAATATGTGAATAATAGATAGTGTGACTGCCGTTATGCCTACACAACACAAGTGCCTTGTGGTAGGCCTTGAGCCCAGCGGAGAGGGAACCCATAAATGGATGACCTAATCTAAAAATGTGTTGCGTATGCCTACATGGCCCAGGCGCGGCCGGTTGCTTTTTTTCCACACTGCTAGCTAAATAAAGAGAATTAGCTTGAACCTCGCCAACAAAGTGGGGGGAGGGAGTTGAATAACTAGCGATTCATTTGGAAAGAAGGGGGGGGAACCACACACACACACACACACACACACACACACATGCACACGCACACGAGCTGCATTATGATTTTCACGTGTGCAACACTGCTGAGGCGTTTAGGAAGAAATTAACTGGATCATGCTGGAATGTTCTCATTCAAGTTAATGATAAAAAGGGGGGGGGGTTGAAAGTAATGCTTAAGAGCAGAAGAACATGAGGGCACATGAAATAATCAGCAAGAGGAAGAAAAATATAACAGGCTTCCATCAGAGAGACAGAGAGAGAGTGAGGGAGAAAAGATAAAATGCACCAAAACTGGGAGCACTGCAGCTGTGTAATACATCTATAAATAACTGAAATTACAGCCTGCCAGCACTGCAGTGATTTAAATCCCTCTAGCAGCACGTAGTCTCATGAAAACAGTGGGGACCATTACAACCCATGAAAAGGTAGAGTGAGCTCCATTTGGGCCAGCCAGCTTTCCCTCACTCTCACCCCCTCAATTCCACATGTAGTGAGCTCTCTGGTGACTGACAGGTTCAACTCATGGAGGATACCGACACACAAAACGCACACACACAAATCATGCACTGTACATAACTACAGCACAGGGCAGCTTGGAGAGAGGGTGGGAATAGAATATGGAATGAATAGACAGTGGGGTTGGGGAAAAGAAAACACTAAATCTAGTGTGCGTTGATACGGTCTAGCACAGCAAAGCAAATGACTACGGAGGGGAGGAAAATAAAGCAGCAATGAGTTCAAGATGGCGGCAGTGCAGCATGAGCCAGTAGCAGAGGAGGTTTTCAGTTCCTGCCGGCCCCTCCTCCTCCCCCACGTCCCTCCTCCCTCCTAGCTCTCAGAGCAGCTCACTTACCCTTCCTCTTGGCCTCTTCACTGTAGACATGGTGGGGTTTTTTTCTTCCTCTTTCCTCCCCCTTTCCAACCGGCTAACAAAAGCCTTGCCCTTTCGCCGGAATTTTTCCTCTCTCTGTTGCTCCCTCACGCTTTCTCTTACAAACACTCACTCTTTCCCTTTTCGCTTTTTTCTCACTCTTCCTTGAGCCGTGTGTGCCCCCCCCTCCCCTCCCTCTCAACTCGTTTTTGCCTCCCCTCCTCCTCCCCGGTCAGCTCTTCTCCTCAGGCAGTGCAAGAGCGCTGAAGCTGTTTGTCTCCTCCTCCCCCAGCGGGCAGGGCTCAAGAGTAGCGCATGGGAGCTCTCTCTCTCTCTCTCTCTCTCTCTCTCACCCTCGTTTGTCTCTTTACAGGGTGATGAGGGAGCAGCGCTGTGGGCGGTAGAGGAGGTGCGTGGCAGTCCAGGAAGCTCTCATTCTGCGTGCTGCTTTGCTGTTGTCCGACTTTACCCAAGTCTCTCTCTCTCTGTGTGCATGTGTGTCAGAGTTGCCTTCCCCTGGCTCCTCTCTCCTCCCCTCTCATTGATTCCCCTTTCCGCCTTCCTTTCGTTTGCGCCCTCTATGCCTCTCGTAGCCTTCTGCCTCTTATTTCTTGTTCTTTCCTGCTCTTTCCGCTTTGCTGTTTCCCTTTTTGCGCCTCTCCTCGTGTTCTTCACCAGCCAGGATAAGGTAGGTTCCTCCTTTTATTACACACAAAAAGGCGTTTGTGTTCGCTTGCTTGCTTATTTGGCCGGTTGTTTTTTCTTCCCTTTCCCACTTATCTTTTTCCTCGTTCTCACCCGCTGACCTCCCCTCTCCCTGGCTGGGGCGTGTATGGCGAGCTTGAGGGTCTGGCAGGCAGAGCAGCGGAAAATGAAAGCACAAAGCAGCAAAATGCATCAGCATGAATATTAGAGATGTCGTTAAAACCCAGACTCGTTTTTCCCTCTCTCTCTCGCTCTCTCTCTCTCACTAGCTCTCTCACTCTCTCTCTCTTTGTAAGGAAGTAGGCCAGCAGATGGTGCTAGCAGTTATTACATTAACTTTCACAACTTAACCCCCAAAGTCCTGGATTTTGCCCACATCACAGTTTTTCAACATCGTAGCTGTTTTTGTCCCTATGTAAGTTACTGCCAATGCCATGCTCATATATTTATGGAACAATAGCATAAAGAAGGTCTACATGAACAAACAACAATTTCCCAAAGGCTAAAAATGTATTCCTAATAACACACACACACACACACACAATCACACACACAATCACACACACACACACACACAAGAAATAAACACAGTATATAGCATACTTCCTACTCCCTAACCATGCCAGAAACATGTAGCTGAGCCTACACTGAACTTATTCTCCAGTGGTGAGTTCAAGCACTTGTGAGGTCAAGGCCTGGTCACTCTGCTATGACTCCTGAAAAGAAACTCCGAAAGGGGAAACTGGGATGTGTCCAAGAAATGCAGCTCTTCCTGTGAGCCAGAACAGATCTAGGAGGAGTGAGCCTGCCTTTCAAAAGGACTCCTGACCGCATGATGCAGGCAGGGGCCATGTGTACCGGCTGGCACATGGTATTAGGAATTATGCAGAGACACACGGCTGGCCTGAAGCCAGGAACAGTGCACAGCATTACTGGGTCAGGCCTGAGTTACTGACCCCATCAGCTTTTACATCTTTATTTACAGTGCAAAATCAGCTGAACAGGCTTCTTTCCCAGTCAACACCCTATTGACTTTTCATGAAGTTGCAAACATTGGCATGTGAGCTGCCCAGTGCTACCAGGACTACTGCCCACATACACAGGGCTAAAACGGAGTGTGCTTTTGACAATGTCAATTCATATTTCCTGACAAGTTAAGGTTTCTACATGCTATTGACTTAAAAGGATTAGTAAATAAAACAATCTCAATAAGCAACAACAACAACAAATGTGTTATTTTGGTATGATATGAAATGTCTTTTGTGTGCTTCGATGACAAGAGCCTGACCTAGAGACAGGAACTTTAGTACGACTTAACATAGTCACATTCTGATCTATCAAGCCAAAAGCAAACTACACTACTTGCTGTAGGTGTAACCAAGTATGGTGTGAGATATGTGGGTGAGAGTGTGTATGCTACAACACAATATGGCTTTACATTGCATGTTAAACTGATAACCTCAATAAAGTTCTATGCAACTGACCAAATGGAATGGTGTGGACAGCCTGGTTTAAAATGTGTATTTGTGAATGTGTGTGTAAGTAGAGTAGGAGGTTATAAGTTTAGTAAGATGACAACTGCCAACACACAGGAAAAGAGATATATATATATATATATAGATATATATATATATATATATATATATATATATATATATATATATATATATATATATATAGTTTGTGTAGTTTTACATTTTACAGCTTTACTTCTCCTACAGAGACAGAGATGACTGCCATGTGTGCGTACCAATGACTGTCTTTTCCGAGTGTGTGCACTTGCAGGACTCAGATCCATCTGCCATGCCAGGCCTTGGAGTTTGGACTTTAAAGCAGACCACACGCTTACCAGGAGCTGAGCAACAGTGTCCTTTCCAAGCTAAACAAATCCACTGTCAGATAATGCCCAACCAGGGTACAGTCCCTGAGGATGAGCTTTGTACTAAAAACACATCAACAGTGCAATAAGTGTTAAAACTCGTAAGCACAAATTAACAAAGAAATGTTTTTTACTAAACTGTCACAAACAGACAAAATGACAACAAAACGGTGTCCTGCATTACTGCACCTGCCTAAGTGCAAATAATTATGCAACCTCTTTCACTTGTAACTGTGCAGAATGTTTTTTCCACTGTAAAAAGGTGAAGGAATTATGCTTGAAGAAAGTGGTAAAAACTGCCATCTACTATCCAAATAAATCGCTGCTTACAGATTATTTGATGGGTAAAATAGGTAAGATGTGATAAACCTCCAATAACATCTTACTCAAAATAGAAATACTTAGTTACCATTCATTGCGGTTAGTGATAAAACATTTTTAAAATCTTTTTCCATTGGAAAGTTTTGTTTGTGTTTATCAAAACAAGAGCAAAGAGAGACGGAAAAGAGAATAAACAGTCAACATACACATGCATCAACGGTCACATGGCATGAAGCCACTGCTCCTTTGCCACTAAACAGTTAATATGCAAAGAAGCCTGGCGGCTTTGTATGGGGGGGGGGGAGTGGCTACTTTAAGGACAGATGAGGGAGGGAAGAGAAGTAGAGGAAGGGGAGGGGAGTAGCAGAGCTGGATAAAGTAAGTGAGTTGAAAAAAAAAAAAAATGTGTGTGTGCGCGCGTCCACAGAGGGAGATATAGAGCGAGGGGTAGGGTGGCTGCAGAGGCACAGGTGTCTGTCTCTAAACACTCCATTACTACCTCATCAAAGGGCCTGTATTAATGTGCCACCGCTCTCATTTCATGCCTGTACTACAGTGAGGAGTCCACACTAACGCACCATTAGGGAAATGAGAGTTGAGCGCTGGCAGTGCCCTGACTGAAAATAAGATGGCTAGCACCCACCGATGCTCCAGCGTCTACAGCTGGCTGCTACTCCCATACACAGAGATGAAACCCATAGCTAACTGGAATATAATGTCACCCAGTGTTAATTGCAACATTATCATATAAAAAGGCCTTTTGATCTATTATGCACCTATACAGCTGTAGACAATGCACATGTTTGATCTGGTTATTGGTTATTTCCGTTTTAGACATTTTCAATTAAGGGGTAAAACCACACTTGGTTTACATAATGCTGCTTGCACTGGGGAATAGCCCTGCTGTAGTGTCCTTGAGCAAGCCATCAAATCCACACAAAACCCAGGATAATGTTCTCGAGCTGCTGACCCTGTTACAAATCTTTTATTGTCATTTTCTCTTTTTCTTAACATTTTAGCTCAAATTGTCTGGCCAACACCTTTGTTTTTCTGCTATTATCTGAAAACACCAACACACAAACAACCACACAAAATGTAACCAGAAGTTGAGCCAATGTCTTCAGTTTATTTTCTATGGTCAGTGGCCAACAATCCTAAAACATTGTATTTATATGATATGAAAGGGATGCATGAATGCATTGTTATAATCAGAACTGTCAAATTAATTTTCTGTCATCTAACTGATCAATAATCAAATCACTAAAAAAAAAGTCATTGTTAACAAAATAATGCACCATAGGATTCTCTCATTCGAAATTAATGAACATCCATCAGACAGCAAGCAGCATTTCTCACAGGTTCAGAACTGATCTTGAGTCAACTGCGACACGGCGTAGCACTCATATTAACAGCAAAGCAAAGATTAGCAAAATATTTTTTATTATATGGAAGACTGAGCAAGACCGCTGCTTGCTGGGAGCAATTTTGATCAATTTTAATGTCAGAAGAATACTTCCCATTTAAAATGAGATTGAGATAGAGATATATATATATATATATATATATATATATATATATATATATATATGTGTTTCACTTCCAGAATGCAGCATTCATGCGCAGTCTTACAGATGAGAAAAATGACTTTGCTAATCAGCTGTCAATTTGTGAGTGCTACGCTGTGTTGCAGCCGACTGTGTTTGATGACTTATGACCAGTGCCTTCTTCTAGGACTCTACCACAAAATACTATAAATGACAAAAAACAATGTCTCATCACTTTTGCCTATGGTTGAACCTTAGACACTTGCTTGAAAATGTTTCTCAGTGCGGTTTACTAAGAATAGGCTTGGGTTTCAGTGTTTCTTACAGAAATAAAAACATCACAAAAACACCTTGTCTTACCCATCACCAGATCTCATACCTATACACTGATTTCACCTTTAAGTGTAGGTGCAAAAAGATAAGGTTCTTCTAATTAAGCCTTAGGCTACAGGTTAAGTTTGTAGCCACAATAGAGTGTTAGGCAGCAGCAGGTTTGATAAATGAAAGGAGATAAGATGCTTCCTCAACCAATTAAATACAGCACCACGCATTAATGATCCTTTATTCAGGGCTCGGAGAACAGTAGCAGGGCCGAGCATGGTGCCCTCTGGAGAAGCTGCTGAAAGTCTAACAGAGCATTATTACTACAGGTTGGCTTCCTCCATTGTGACCAGATAGAAGAACTGTGCAGAGAGATGCTGAAACACATAATGTTATTGTGATGTAGTCTCTTGGCTACATCAACAAATTTAAATGAGTTCTTAACTCTAAACTAGTGGGGGAAAAAGGTCAATTCAAGCCATCTAACATCCTTTCGAGTGTGGAAAAAGATATCTAAAAATCAAATAATTTTTAACATTAATTTGGCACCTGGTAGCGACTATTGGTCATTTGGAAATTGTAAGCCTGATTTAACTTAAAAATGTGCAGTATGATACATACACTGATATGGTTGCATCCTGAGGGTTAACCACGCAACAGCCCAAAATGTAAAAAAGTAGCAAGCAAAGTGCAAGTCTGACAACTGCAATGACCACAGGAGATACAACAACTGTCTGAGATATTTATAGTAAACATGTACACACCAAGCTCAAAAAGGACCATAATCACAAATGCAAACAAAAACACGTACAAAAGCAAACACTTTACACACACACACACACACACACACACACACACACACACACACACACACACACACACACACACACACACACACACACACACACACACACACACACACACACACACACACACACAATACAATTAACCAACTGATCTCACCACTACAGACCCGCTCCACTCCCAATCAACTCCAATCCAACAGGCTTTAACAAAGACAGACTATTAACTCACCATTATGCTGTCAGCTAATTGACCCCCTTATTGAATCAAGTTCAGCACAGACAGCCACTCCTATAACTAATAAGGTTTATGAGTGCAGACCGATACATGTGAAGTGTTACAAGTGCATTATGGTGTACCTACCGTAGTTATCTGACTAGGACCGAATTGAACACTAGGGGGTGACTGTGAGGAGAGAGGGCAGGAATGCATGGTAAAGAGAAAAGATGTCTGCCATCACCTTTAAGTGTCTGTCCTATCTGAATCAGTCCAGTGAAAATACTAGGACAATCAGGACAATACAAAGATGAAGTATGACAAGTAAGAAACAACGTACAATGTGACAAGTTGTCATATGTATGGAGCCTGACCTCTGTTTTGTGTTTTGGTTTGGCATCCTCATGTTGTTCATTTTCTCACTAACCATGGTAAAATAACAGCTGTAACTTGGGTTTGAGGGTTGTGCAGAATACAGAGTATAGCCTAGCTCTGTGTCAATTAGACCAGACCTAGAAGAGCAGGCAATGATGTCTAACTAGGGCATCCGCCCTTCTTGTATCTTTAAGAGTCAGCTCATAGGGCAGTCACATAGCAAGATTTAAGATGATATTTTAAGGGCTACCACTGTGTGCATGCACCAGCGAGCATGAGCCAAAGTGAAAGGAGGAGGCCATCCATCCGCAGAGGGACACCCTTCACAATAAGTAGCTGACTCCCGAATTTTGCCCAGTACTGCCATTGTGCACCCTTTGCTGTTTAAACACGCACTGCTCACAATGCAGGTCACCTTTTTTGTTAAATTAAATATTTGTACTTGAATGTATTCAGAGGTAGTCAAAGTATTGGGAAGGTGAAATGTGTTGCTACCACATAGGCTACCATCAGTTCTGTCTTCTCACATTTAAACATTTGTAGAACATGCCATTTTGTCACATAGATGAGTTCCTTACTGGAATTTCTGCTCAGGCCTTTTAGAAAAGCTTTTGCAAACAAATGATAATTCTAGTTTATGAAAACATGGACTTTAGTTTTGTAGACAAAGCAACAGTGAAGTCCGACAGGGAAAGAGACACAAGCATTCAGATAATCAAAGAGGTTGTAAAAAAAGGCCAACAGTTTAGCCAGATTATCTAAGCCACCTAATGTGAAAGTAAAACCAAAAGTGGCCACACCAGTAATGTCAGCAACAGTCCCTTATTGCACATGAAAACAGTGGTACAAAAGTAAAAGATGGTGCACTGAAATAATGCTTTGAAATACATATGGGGTCTCCTCCTTCACAAATCTAAACTAATCCCTAACCATGACTTATTAAACAGTATTTGATTGTTTCTCTGAACAAGACTATTCTCCTAATAACCAAAAGCATGGGCTTGAAAGCAGGACAGGTGCCCTTTAAAGAAGAGACAACTTAGCAGATGCTGTATGATTCATTTACCCAAGAGGAATTAAGTGTTTTGCATATTGAACAGTTCTATTTTTTGTGCACTTCACATGATGCGTCAAATACAAAATCCCGAACCTTCTTCTTTGAGGTTGTACAGAGTAATGATGTGGTGCTTTCGGAATCAGAGACCGCACAGCAGTGCAGACACCAGGCAGATAAGTGAAGCTGAGCTGTGCAAAACAAGCACGCCGGATGATGCTATTCATTAATGGGAACACTGGTGCAAACTGAAGAGTGGCGCTGAGGGGAGGTCCCTTAGGATGCGAAGAGAGCCAGACAGAGAGAGAGCAAGGTGAGGAAAGAGGAAGGCATGAGGTGGTAGGGAATACAACAAGACCTTTACAAATGCCTCATTACTGAAGCAGGGCAAAGGGAGAGCAGGGCAAATACACACTCAATTTCCTGGTCCGATTCTACCTCCTGTTCAGTGTGAGGCAGGTGTCTGTGGCATGAATCTACGTTGGAATGGTAGAGGCCAGGCGGAAATGCTCTCTCGCCCAAAAACAAAAAACATAATGAAGAGGATCACCTTTAACCCCTTTATATATAAAAAAAGGATAATTTTATAAAAGTATTACAAGATATTCTATTAACCGTGAGTTAAAATGCTCAGGTTTTCTGGTAAGACAAAATAGAAATTCTAAATGGAGAACCAGGAAACAAGTAGAAAAATAGATCATACACAGGTCTAAAAAAATACATCTGAACCATGAAGGAGAGCGGAGATTGTACAGAGTGTTGCACATACAGTACACAACATGCCAAATGCACAGTGCACCCTCTGTAACAAAACGCAAAACCATTTTCATCATTTGCCTTGTTAAATTTATTATTAATTAAAAATGGGCAAGAGGGCCAATTTGTCAAATTATTATTATAAGATGATGAGTAATTGGTGGACACAAGGAAATATAGACACTACTCTACAGGTGCTGCTGTCAGAGTGACTGGATTTTCTTCAGTTGCTGTATTTCATCTAATTGTGGTCATTCACATTTATAAGTCAACTCAGGGATGACAAAGAAATACAAAAATAAAGGTAATGCTGTTCATAAAAAGAGGAGAGAGAGAGAAAGTGAGAGGGACACCTGATGGTCTTGAGGAGAGTAAAGTTGTCTTCTTCATGTAAAACTACAAAACAGTGGGCATATTAGTTGTATTTAAGCACACTTTTTAACACTTACTCAAAGAACAATAATTTTAATAGAAAAGGTTGGCTAAAAAAACAAACATTCGGTGACATAACTGGCATATTAATCACAATGTCAGCCATTTCATGCTTAGTTTACTTTCCCAGTTTAACTGCTCCGGGCTATTATTCAGACTGCACCTGCAAGTTTGAAGACGCTCTCCTGTTGATAAGATTTTATTAGTTTGCTTCAATAACCCCAGATTAAAAAGGGTTTTAGAAGTGTGCATCTATACCTTCTGGATAATTTGCTGTAAATCAACACAAAAATGATGCACTCAAATGTTTTTGTTTTTAATAAATAAGACCCAGACTTATTCAAATCTGATTCAATTCAATTTCATTTTTTTCACACACACACACACACACACACACACACACACAAAACACACCACACACACACACACACACACACACACACACACACACACACACACACACGTTGGGGGGGTGCCTTGCTCAAGAGCACCTGGCAGTGCCCAGGAGGTCAGGTGGCATCTCTCCAGCCACCAATCCACACTCCGTACTTTTTTTTACACAACAATAGTACACAATGGGCAGTATTACACAGGGCACATTGTGGATACTTGTTTTGGAACTGTTGTGTTTTACATCTTTTAGAATGTTTAAATTAATGTTTAAAGTTAGTTTAATGGTTGAATAAACATTAAAAATCTGTAGGCTTTAAAATTTGGAAACCTACTATGAGTACACAAGCACAACAAAATTTATATTACAAACAATCATCCAGATCTTTTGATTTCTGTGAATAATAATCTCCCAAGGCACTTTGAACTACAAACATGCTTGCTTGCACAACAAAAAGCTCCATTAAGGTAGCAGAGACTACACTGGTTTTGATGGATGGTGGTGTGTGGCAACACTAATGATATGTATAGGAGTCTAGCCACATGTTCTCCTCTAAGCCAAGGAAACCTGCACAGCAATAGCAAGATGGGCTTTCTCTCAAATGACTGCTGCATGACCGTTATTTAATAATTCTCAAGATTAAAAACATGTTTTTGCAAAGCACTATGAAGCAAGTTAGAAGAATACGTTTACAAGTTAGAATAGAACACTTTTGAGTCAATAATGAAGAGGACTTTTTGAACAGGTGATTGATTAGGTGAACCCTACAATCAATATCATTTTTTTGTCTTTGTTTATTTAAACTGATCTTTTTATAAGCCTGTATGACGGTACTGTAGCTTGACTCACTACACAGTTGAGTGCTGATATATTATGAAACATACAGTACCAGTTTCAACTTTAGACATTCTTCTTCTAAAGTAGACAGTGAATTAAGTCAAAAGAAACAGAGTATTGTAAAACACAAGCATAACACTCAATAGACAAAGACTGGACCCGCAACATAGGAGTCTATGGCAACTAGCAAATGACTTCCTACTGACACACACGTTTGCTAAACTTACAAATCAGTAACCAGTAAGCCAACTTCTGTCAAAGTCAAACCACAAAGAAACCACATATCAAGAGGAACTGTAGGACAAACCTATTGCAATCCTATTGTACAATAACTTCAAATAACTTTACTCTTGCTACCTTTATTTAAGCTTTCCTTTGTAGTAAGATGTTTAATTCCAAGATTTCCTCAGACAAACCCTCCCTCTTACTACAAGACAACAACCACTGTCAGTTGTAAACACAAGGGCAAAGGGGTCATTACCCCTTCCTGCCTTTCCTAATATCCTGTGTTGCACACTACACTGAGGCTAATTCACACGTGAGTTTCATGCAGTCTTCCTGAAGAGAGTAAGTACTTTTATACCCTGAGATACTGTGGTAGTCTAACCACACAGCTGTCCCTTCTCCGCTAGTCAAAGGTTAACAAGTTCAAGGAAGATGCCTCACGTCACAACAAAAAAGCCTTCCAGTCACATACACACAAAAAACATCCACATTTGACCACTGAGTAAACACCCCAGAAAAATATTCAAAGCCATTTAATCCCCAGGAGAAAGAGGCAATGGAGAAAAGAAATAGGCTAGAAAAGCAGAATAAAAGAGCATACTTTAAATTCAGACCTACTGACAGTTTGGGCTGGCAGCTTTCCCACATGCTCCTGACACATTCAGTCCAATCTCCTCCCCTACCTCCTCCTACACTGAGCCCTCCCCTTCCGCCCACAGCAAGGACCGCCTGACTTCCTGTTTACCTCTGACCTCTAGTTATCCCCCGCCCTTATCTGGCAAGCCTCCAAACAGACAGGCTGATGAGGCCGGATGCAACCAGTCAGAACACTTGACATAGTGAGCGAGCCAGGGAGGGAGGGAAGAAAAAAAGAAAGAAAAAAAATGATACTGTGTGTGTGTGTGTGTGTGTGTGTGTGTGAGTGTGTGTGTGTGAGAGAATGAGACAGTAGCAGGTTTCCCGATGATGTGTGTTGTAAATGTGTGTGTGTGTGTGTGTGTGTGTGTGTGTGTGGTGTGTGTGTGGTGTGTGTGTGTGTGTGTGTGTGTGTGTGTGTGTGTGTGTGTGTGTGGTACATGTGGTGGTGGGGTGGTGCATGGTGTCAAGTTTTCTGGCATAGCCTGGCCTGCCCCGTCTGCCTGTCTAGAAGTTATATAAACCTCAGAGAGGTCAGGAAGCAACAAAGCTTGAATATCACACATAAACGCACCAGCCCTACTTGCAAGAGCACACAGATATCATAATTTGCTTACTCGCGATACAGTTGAGAGGCCAAGGCAGGGTATCGAGGGTTGAGCAGCAATACCCAGTAACATTACAAATCTAGATTAGATTATACTTCATTTATCCCACGACGGGGAAATTCTGTCGTTACAAGTAGCAGCATAGCAGCAACAGCAAAAAACAAAAAACAAAACAATAACACACAAACAAGTAAGCACGCAAGAAATACAAGGCAAGAAAATACAGGCAAGAAATAGACAATGAAAATATGGTAGACTGAGTAAGTAAAATGCCGTCAAACAAAAGGAATTTTAAAGTGCGGTTGCCAGATAAGAGAAACAATATTGCGGTGTAAGTGACGTTAAAAATTAAGTTGAATGTGTAATTAGAGCAAGAAGCAAGAGTCGGTAGCATAATTTAAATTATATTAACCTGAGACCAAAAATATGAAAAGTAAGTACTTGTAATAAAATAATATAAATACCAATATTAAAGATAAACAGAAAGTGTGTGATGTAGATGGGAGAAAAACAGGAACAGAAACTACAACACTATCAGGTAGTGCAGGCGTTGTAGAGTTGACAGCGGCGGGATGAAGGACCTGCGGTACCTCTCCTTCTACAACGGGGGTGTATCAGTCTGCTGCTGAAGGAGCTGCTCAGGGACCCCACAGTGTCATGTAGGGTGGAGAGGTGTTGTCCAGATGGATGTCAGCTTGGCAACATCCTCCTCTCCCTACTTTCTCTATGGGGTCCAGAGGACAGTACAGGACAGAGCTCGCCTCTCTGATCGTTTATTGAGTCTGCTCCGTGCGGTCGAGCTGCCCCCCCTCCAGCAGACCACAGCGTAGAGGATGGCAGAGGCCACCACAGAGTCAGCAATGCAAAACAGCAATGCAGGCAGGCAGAGAGGAGGCAACATTATATTTGAAGCCTTGGGTCTGATTAAAAATTACTAAGTGTAATAGCAGGGCAAAAAGTTGTAAAGCCAATCATTTAGAATACATGTGTCATGACAAGGGAAAATGGGTACAAATTTACCAGAACAGATTAAAATGCAGCAAGGTTGAAATAGCGTATGAAACTCCTGGCTCTAAAAGAGAAAGCAAGGCTAAATGGTAACAGAACGACTTAACAATCAGTGTGCTTACAGTTAAAAAAACTGATTGTATTCGCCTTAAGGCAATACCCCTGTTTCTCAAACGCCATGTAAACACCTTACCCTGGGTAAAATCAGAGTTCTCACAACCCGGTTAACATTCCTAGATAACTCATTTAGTACAGCGCTAAAATGTCGTTGATGTTCTCCCCTGTTTTTCAAGCATGGATGTATAAAACCAAGTTGTCTAAGACGCTATAACTTTGTAAAAAGTCAAAGCTTTATTCTGACCAGTTGTACGTTGGCAGAGCGCCACCTATTGTGCCGGAGTTAGAGTTACTCCTGACATTCTCCCCCGCTCATGTACACTATACAGAGAGAGCTGGCATAACCCAGTTCTTCACTTAACTGGGGTAAGACATTACCCCGTTTACTGCTATACATGTAAACGTTTTACTATTTTCTGTCCGTTTTTATATTTTTACATACATTTATCTGCAGCATCAAATCACCCAACACATTTGAAATAAGCCAATCTAATATGGAAAGAAGTAGTAAAGAAATGTAATTGTAGACCAGCTCACAGAGATTTCATATTAACCAGGTTATTGAAGTTCATTTGAAAAATTTCTAAGATCTCCTTTGCTAAACTTGATTTCTCAGACGTCAGTCTGAAATTCCTGACTACACAGCATAAAGACTGACTGCTGGCTCACTTGAGTACACGTTAACATTACAAACTGGCATCCAGCTCAGAAGGGTCTCACTAGAGTGCTACCTCGTCAGAGAAAGCCCCATGCCGTCCATAAATGTTGCTGAAATGATTCAAGGGATAGGCTAGAGTTCTACACCCATCTGTTCATTTAAATGTAAATCCATTGCAACAGGGCCTACAAGATCATTTTTACTCAATTTAACTTTTGAATTTGGCAACCTGGACAACTATTTAATCTTGAACCCTTGGTGCTCATCACAGCTGCAGCTGACCATTA
The DNA here is from genome assembly GCF_008692095.1 of Etheostoma spectabile. Taxonomy (NCBI): domain Eukaryota; kingdom Metazoa; phylum Chordata; class Actinopteri; order Perciformes; family Percidae; genus Etheostoma; species Etheostoma spectabile. The sequence goes on along the minus strand of NC_045733.1, from coordinate 26,376,345 downwards.
CAAACAACTGGAAATCCTAATTAGCCGCATTCACTGCGGGGGAGTGAAGAGTGGGCAGCGAGCCCCTGATGCCTTGCCTGTTCAGCAAACACTCTATCAGCAGGCTCTTCACACATCAGTACACATGAATAGCACAGTCAGCCTGTAAGCATCAACACAGGGCTGGATGTTGACACAGACGGGGAGATGCTCATTCGTATAGCTGTGGTTTATGGCCCCATTTTAATCACAGACCTTTGCAGAAGAGCTAAAGGTCTCCCTAACCAGAGCTCTTCCATACAGGCCACCAGTTGTGTCACTTGCTGCCTGTTAGGGATAGCCGAGGCAGCACTCAACATACCGGGGGGCTTTTATGAAAAAAAAATTGAATTTTCCAAATGTACATGTTTCCAGTTTGAGATAATCAGTTTCTGCTGCACTCACCAAAATATGTTAAATTGTTACAACATATGTTGCTTTTGTAATAATGCTGAAATCTGAACAAAAATATGAAAGAAATAAATGTTGAAAATGTGTGTCCCTTCTTAAGTGGGCAGACTATGATGAAACGTCTGTTGCTTTTGCTGCTGGTCATGTGTCACTCGTGGGCCAGGAGGGTGTGTGGATGCTACTAAGTTACTAGCCAACTGAGGTCCAGGAACTGCCTGAAGCCTGTTACAGCCAGCTAATGCATTCTCCTAACCTCCCCCTCTACTGCTCTTCTCCCTCTCGTGCTCTTCCTCCCTGTCTCTTTCCTAAGCTCTCCTTTTTCCATGAGCTACTGCCCTCTCCGTATCGCAAACCCCCTCCCCCTCCCGCAAGTGCTAACCACTCTCCTCCACCATGCTCTTTTCTTCCCGTGCACTCTCTAACACGTGCACGGACAAACACACAAACAGTCGCACAGAAACTGTGGCAGCTACCACAACAGTGTGCAACCTCCCCCACACTCCAGCGAGGCCGTGTGCAAGTGCCTGTAGCTTGCCCTGACCCACATCTTGATATAGCCTTAAGTATGCTTACAGCTAAGTCCTGAAGACACTCCTACCACTCTTAGCCTAATCAGGCCTGACCTGCTGTCGGCACATTGAGCAGATAGACAGGCCAGGCTGGACAGACCATTATTATTTACAGAAGGCTTTCAGATGGCCCTACTGTAGGATCCACCAACTGATTGCAGGTTTCCTACAGGCACATGTTCTACCAGGGATAGCGAGTTAAACATTACATGAGGGACTAGTTTCTGTGCCTTGCCACACCAGGACAAACACATTAATGATCTTGATACCAGCGAAGACATCTTCTCCATTAGTAAGGCAGATACATCAGTGCAATGTAACATATAAATTAGTTTAAACTCATCAACCTTTACTCTTGTCCAATTCCCCTCATTATTACCATATCAATACACTGAGCAGAAATTGGGGTAAAGGGTGCAAAGACTGTACAAATATAATTTAGACAAGGACAAAAATATTACATTCAGAGGGTTGCTCTGCAACAATGTGGCTCAAATATATGTGCCTAAAAAACAAAACAAAACAAAAAAATATCAACCAATGAATGCTTTATATTTTGTAAGAACCAAAAAAATGAATATGTATTGTATTACCTTTTCTTCCTTGTAGTCAACAGGTGGCGGTTTCCTGTGCTCATGTCCCCGTTCCTGTCTGGAATCAACCCAGGAACAGTGGGATTCATCATGCTGACTGAGTGCAGCCTCCAGCTGGGGCAGTAGGTCTGGCAGGAGGTCAGGAGGCTCCAGGCCCTCCAAGTCTCCATCCTGAGCCTCTGATGGCAGAAGAGTGTCTCCCAATGATTGGTATCCATTAGTGTTGATGGCCCTGCAGCTCAGAGGCTGCTCAGAGGGCAGCTGGCTGGACATGCTGGGGTAGCAGTTCATAGACGCGCCAAACATCTCAGAAGACTTGCAGTTTCCCTGGGTTTCACCAGAGCAACGAAGGGCCCGGAAAGGACATTCCTCTGCCTGGCTAACTGGGGTCCTCATAACTGCTGTGGATGGAAACTGACATACTGTCACTGATAGCTCAGGCACTGTAGAAGCGAGGGGTGCCGTGGTGGTGGTGGGCATAGACAATGACTGCTGACTGAGACTGGGTATTTCTGGCTCCCCGGGGTAGGCAGGGTACTGAGCAGCTTGGTAAGCAGTGGCTGAACTGACTGAGCATGAGGACAGGGAGTGAACCATAGATGACGAATGCATGGGAAAGGGCAGGTTAGGGTCTTCCGGTCGTCCACTTGTCGACTGGTAGCTACCCTGCTGCTGCTGCGGTTGCAAGCAAGTCCCACTCAGATCAGCATTTTGACTATCCAAATAAGACTTACTTGGCATTGCCCTTGAATGGAACCTTGGTCCTCCTACAGTTAGTTGGTGCTGAACCTGCTGTTGAGTATGGTGAACTTGCTGTTGGCGCTGAGATTGACCTCCCTGCTGAAAGGAGAAATTGTGACACTGCTGTTGCTGCAGGGACATAGTCTGTGTATTAATTTGTTGGTGCTGGTTCATCAGCTGTTGTTGTTGCAGCTGCTGCTGCTGCATTCTGTGCTGCTGCTCCTGTTGTTGATGACACGGGTGGTGTTGTTGCTGCTGCTGTGTTTGTTGTTGTCTGACATGAAGTTGCTGGTTGTGCAGTTGCTGCTGACAAAGCTGTTGCTGCTGTTGAGATAATGGATGGTACATATTTCCATTCTGGTCTTGGTTGCCCCACATTGGACTGCTACTGTTACAGAACAGCCCATTGGATTGAGGTACTTGGCTCATGGCAGCATTATGGTACTGGCCATGTTGGTCTGTAATTAAGTCACCACTTGTGGCCCCAGGACCAGAAAACGTCTGCCCCAAAGGATGCTGTACCTTAATGCCAATGTAGTGACCTATCTGCTGACTGTAAGCAGGTATGGCTTGTTGGGTAGTTACTGGTGGGATCATGTCTTGGTGCTTCCCTGGGTCTAGAGGCTCCACTTGGAGGGGCTCAAAGTCAGCAGTGAGATTAAGCTCATCCACGAGTGATGGTGCTGAGGAGAAGCCATCCTCGTCCAGCCCTTCCAAACCTCCAACAAAGAGGTTGGGGTCATTGAAGAAGTCCATGGCAGAGCCCGGAGGGTAACTGGAACCTTTGGAACTCCACTGGATCCAAGCTGGTCCCAATGAGCCTCACTGTGAGCTATAGCATGGCCATTTTATTGTGTCCCTTTCCAAAAACAGCGGGGAAAGAAATAAAACAACATTAATATAAGAAGATGAAGATGGTGTGTTTTACTAAGTAATGTATGGTCTAGATGAAGATCAGAACAGTTTACATACAAACAAGCTACTCATTAAAATAATTCAGCAGAAACCCCACCACACAAAGATAAATTAATCATTTTTTTTTAGACTGAGATGATAACTTTTGCAATACTCTTGCCCCACCTAACCAGATTTACTTTTATTATCCATTTCATCATCACTGATACATTCTTGTAGGCTAGTGGAATTACATAAATGTCAAAACCCAACCAGTTTTTAAAAAAAGCTTTCAAAAGGCAGGTAATGGCTAGGTCAGAAGAGTCTGAGAAATTTGGTACCGTTAATTACCAATCAGCACTTCCTTTCATGTGTGTAGCAGAGCAGCTGGTGCATACCAACCGCCAGCCATAAGCAGGTGCCTCTTCCTTCACCCCCTCCCCTTTCAGACACACGCACCTCAACCCGCCACCCCCAAAACCAATGAAGCGGCCTGCCCTGCTACTGCAGAATGTGTGGGAGGTGCAGACAGCTGATAGAATTTCAACAGCTAGGGACAGAGGCAGATGAGGTTCTTTGGGTGTGGGTGTGTGTGTGTGTGTTTGTGTGTGCGTGTGTTCTGCAACCACAGACCAAAGGAAGATGACAGAAGCTTACTCAGGTCAGTCATTATATGCTGAGTTGCTATGCACACAGGCAGGCATACAAAAGCACAAACAAGCACAGCCATTTCTCTAGTATCTTAGTCTAACATGTAGATGTACGTTTTGTTTCATTGGCTAACATTGGCTGTATTTCAAACGACAGACTGGCTTAAAAATGTGTTAAACATACAGGAAAGTGGTAATTTCTGGCTGTTGGTCACAGTTCTTTAACTATATGAAAGCCTCAACTCCTGCATGTGTGATTTGTAATCATAAATGGACATCATGTCTATTACTCGGCTAAAATCCTAATACACATCCCCGAGCAACAGACAACCTTAAATGTATTTGTATGCGAGCAACTTAAAAAACTTTTCACATTTACGCTATGTTGTTACAAGGTGATTGTGAATGATGTGTGTGTTTGTGTAATGTCACAGCTGACAATAATTTGCAGCACTAAGCTTTATTTCCAGGAGTACGTTTAGAATGTGGTAACATCATTTAAATGGCTCACTGTCATGCCACCACAGACAAATATTGTCACTCTCCGCACCCACTACCGCCAACAGATCCCAATAAATAATCTGTTCCAGGCATGAAGCCATTCCTCTCTATTTGGTCGTTGCCTCCAATCTCAGGGTCACCCCAGTGCTTTGTTTACTATGCTGTTTATTGGGAATCATGTGATGGTCCTGGCATATTGTTAATTGTATGAAACATTCCTAACTGGAATGTTGTTGAATGTTATTTTTGTAAGCGTCTTTGGATGCCTATCTTCAGGAGACACGTGAAATAGGCTAGAGAGGAGAATGTGCATCACTGCCACATCTCAGCAATTTAAGTACAATAAGAAACTTTTCCCAGTCACTTGAGTGATAATTACACCATCTGTAACCCTGGTAAATAAGTTTTTTTCTATGAGGCCTACTTGGAGTTTCTGATGATAGCGATACTCACTTTAGATGTGCACTAATCATTGGGAGTAACAGTAATGAGTTTGTGGCAAACACAGGACAATGTATGAAGTGTGCTTGTATCCTTTCATTTAATGAACACACAACAAACACATGATGAAACTTAAACTCTGTGTCATTTGAAATGATTTCCAATAGATACTCTCTTTTTGGTGACTTTCAATAAGTCAGACAAGTTGAAAGATGAGGCGAAGTAAGAATTCCGATCAAGCTGGATATACAACAGTAAACTGTAGGCAGAACTGTTTGTATAGGCTAATATGAAATTAAAAACAATACACGTTAATCATCTTTCCCATGTAGCCTACAATGGATATTGCAGCATATTCCTGAGCTTGACAACCAAGCCATTGATAACCTTTAAAAACACATCCAATCTTGCCCTAAGCCACAGACCAGTCCCCTTAACCTAGTCGCTTTCTAGATGTTTCCTTAATAATAATGACGTTGTAGCACAATACAGGCACGTGTAACTCATACCTAATATCAACAAGAGCGGTCCCGAGGTCGCCATTGAATCCTGCAAGTAGACACTTCTACGCACCTCAGTCAAACAACATCAAACAAATTGTTGCTAAAACGACCAAAACAAAATTAAGGCAATATTACCAGAAGATTAAAATGCGTCAAATTAGCCACTTTGGGAACAAAGTAGATAAGTATTGCGACTGAAGGCGCATGCGTTTAGTAGCCTACTCAAGACTCTGTTTTCATTGGTAGGTTATCTGCAACATGTTCGTACCGTTTTTTAAAGCTTTAATAAGTTTGTTGTGAAGTCTTGCTCTCATTAAACAGACACAGGGTTTACCTCTGAAGTCTCAGCAGCATCCTTATCATCTTCAGCCCAGCAATGGCTTCAGCTCCAAGCGGTGTTTTATAAACCAGCGAGGCGGCAATGTGTTGCGCTACTTAAAAAATGACAACTGCTTGCCAAATTGACGCAAAATTAATGCACGTGGGTCATTTTCAATTTTGGTAGCCGCGGGCCGTAGATTTGGTCACACGTGCTCCTAGCCAGACCTCCACTTTGGATACCACAGGGTAAAAGGGTGTCGTGACCACACTGAGAAAGAGGAGGAGGGGGAGGAGGCCGGAGAGATGGATGGATACTTCGACAGTGTCCATGATAATACAACACTTGTTTGTTATCCTCGCCCGACTTTCGTTTTCATTTAGAACAAAAGTGCCGACGTGTTGGCACTGCTAATGCTAAGTTACCTGGTCTAACGTTACATATCTAGGCTAAGTGCGGTGTTGACTGAGGCTGGTCGCTGTCAGTTCAGGACCACCATGACCCACGGAGGACTACTTTGGAGCCACGCGCATTTTCAATTACTTGACAAAAAAAGTACGATGACATTTGTTATTGTATATGCAAACTTGCGGGAAACTAATGCGGACATGTTGGCAAGTCAACGGTCTTATTTCTACCGGGAAGATACCCACTCAGCAATGCTGTGTGTCATCAGACAGCTGAGGCGAGCCTCACTAACCGACTGTCAGCAATTTGACAGCTCTTTGCCTGAATGAAACAGAACCGCCCAAGTCCGAAACATCTCTACAAAAAAAAAATCCAATGAAGAACACATTTCTTACCTGAAACGAACACCAAAGTCCAATTCCAGACGTAAATGTAGAGCGAGTGTTATCGGCGAAGTTGTGACTGTGTTGTTAGTTGTACTCCTGCAGGCGACCACGGCACAGCGGCTCTACCGCTGCTGCTGACGTGACTGTGATAACACTACATTTGCATGTTAGTAACCTCCTCTCTGATTGGACGAGCGACATTTCGCAACAATTTTGCCTTTCAGCGTAAAAGGAAAAACCGGTTCCCTCAGTGGGATTGTTTCTGTTTGGCTGCCGACGCCAACCAGTCCCGGAAAACGGCTGATTAAATCATGGTTTCATGCGTAAAGTCAATATTGACAAGAGTGCATAAGATGGCCGCGTACAAGCCAGAGCCAATCCGGAGAGGTTTTACATTCGTACATGCACCGTAGTCTTTCCTTAATGCAAACGTGACATGGGGTGGAAGACCTGCTCTCCACTGTGGGTACATATCGACCTCTGGTGGCTGACTGGGCAACATACTGCCCTAAATTAACTTGTTCCAGTTTGGAATACGGTATATTTATCTGTCGTCCACAATAGTGTATTCATGTTGATTTCATACAATTCGTGATATGTTTAATCTCCAAGGGCACACAACTTTGTCCTGATTAAAATATAGCAAGGACTCCCCGATAGATCAAATCAATATTTATAATAGAAAATACATGTAAAAAGGATTTACAGAATATTGTCTGAAGTATCCTTTAATGTATAACAGACTCGAGTATGGGTGAACATGATTCTATGTGACAGTTACAATTATACAATTGTTTAATTGGGAAACTTCCCATGTAGACCATACACTAATGTATCTTGAACATATTACTTTTTGTTTCCCTTGCCCCTTCCCCTGCAATGAACATAGCAGGTCTGAGTCAATTGTAAAGGACCAATATCCAACTTGGAAACAAACAATTTAATTCCAGAAAGGTCTGAATTTAATCTGTGCTCTGCATCAGGTATTTCAAATGAGTAAAAACATTTATGGTGATCTACACGTGCAATAACAAATATTCCAATTAAGAAGAAGTTGTTTTTTTGTTGATTTTTTTTTAAATAATTTTATTGAATTTCAGAGAAAATCATTTAAATCTAATGTCAGCTACACAGTAATCTCTGTCACAAACTGGAGCAGGAATGGGTCTATATGTAAACGCAATAAAACTCAGACATTTAACAAATGCCAGTGTGTGAACTACACTGGGATTTTGTTACATTCTTGTCCATCACAGCAGCTTTCAATAGATCGAACGGGTTTCAGCAACATTTCTACTATTTCAAAACAGTATTTTCCTTATTGGGTTCCCACACATTTTTCCACACCGTTAATTTGACAATATTGAAAGTGGCTGAGCAATATTACTTAAAATTAGCCAGAGCCATCTTCAGATGAAGACATTACATAACATGAAACGCAACATTTGTCTGGCAAAACCAAAAAGGTGTATTGTTGTTGCTGGACAACACTTCATATTGGGAAACTAAAACTAAACTAAACCTTAATAAAATATATTCCTGATTTTCCATCACACTAATAAGGGAATCCTGCAGTAACTTATTTGATTTGTGTCTAAAAAACAAACAAAAAAATCTGTAAGTAAACATTTGCAAAGAAACCCCCCCCCCCCCAAAAAAAAACACTTAGAAAATCCAAGCATCAATGCAGACAGGTCTCTAATAATCAAAGCTTAGAACAGCATCATTAATTTACACATCAAACCTTTAATAACCAACAGCCAAAAGGTACATATAATTCAAAAATTATTTAAAATCCAACAAAATAAAATACATGAGCTTATTTATTTAACTTCTCATTTAAAACCTTGCCTGCTTTGCAAAAAAAAATTATATATATCTATGTAAGACAATAGTTTACACAGTGGGATTAAAAATAAATCATTGTCCAATAAGAAGCCAATATAAAACATATCATGTCAAACTAATTAGGTAATGGGGGGGGAGGGGTGGTTTCATTCACACAGCTGTGACTGACAACATTCCAAGTCTGACAAATAAACAGTCCTGAGCCAATTTTAACAAGTGGTAGAGATAACGTAGTCCACTGTACTTACTGTATGAATGCTTTAATGATACTTTATAGCTCATTTTGGGACAAAGCTGCAACTAGCCCCACATGTGGATGGATCTGAAAATCTAAATGAGAAAGCTCTTTGATTGCATCACAGCCTAAATGATGTTGCGCAGACATCCATTTGTCATTGTCAATTTACATATAATACAAACATTTTCCTTGTTCTAAAGCAGTTTGAGGAAATGCCTACAAAGCTTTTAAAGATGAGCAATATGGTGGAGATTTAACAGTTCTCCCCACTGGTTCAAGGATCCAGTTCAAATAACCAGCTGTGCCTCCCTCCAGTGGCTGCAGCAGTGACAGTGCAGGTTCAGCTCTGGGGAGGAGTGTCATCTTTGCTGAAGGGCTGCGTCGAGCCAGGCTTCACCCAAGACAGCCCTGACACCTGCGTTCCCTTGTGGTGATCCTCAGGCCGTCTCTAGAGCAACAAAGGCAAATTAGCAGCTAACAGGAACTGCTCAACCAATGAAAATGCTTACAGCTCACACTCTAGCTTTACCAAACCCTTTGGTTTTAATTCTGTCAATAGACTGCACTATCATGCCCATATACAATCCAAAAACTCTCAGATGGTTAACTTCTGTATTTTTATTAAAAAATAAATAAATAAAAACTTACTTTGTATGTGAACATCCGCTCTTTTGCTTCTTCATGAACAGCTGGGTTCCATGGCGAAAAACTATCAAATGGATAAGAGTGGCAATGTGAGCGTGAGTCTGCCTGTATAGAGTGCCTATCTTATTGGTCAACAAAGTTTGGGTTTCCACAAAATTGTTATTGCGCTCCAATAACGTGTGTGGGGCAGCGGCTTATACACTGTCCCATAGTAGCTTTTATACGTTTAACTGTTTAACTGCTCTTTAATGTTTAATTTCTTATACTGCAATATAACTATTATTTTTGTATTTTATTTTGACTGTTTTTGACTGCTCTTTAATGTTTAATTTCTTGTACTGGACTGTAACTTTCATTGTTTTAATCTTTTTTTTTAATGTAAAGCACTTTGAATTGCCCTGTTGCTGAAATGTGCTATGCAAATAAAGCTGCCTTGCCTTTTTTCCCTTCCGTTTCTATAGAATTCCAGTTTGTTTTCTTGTAGTGGCTAGGGTTGTGGAATGTTAAACATGGGGACATTTTACCAACCTTATTGCATAGGGATCATCTATCTTGGGCTGGTCAAAAAGATGACTGTTGCATAGTTTCACACTGTCCACCACTTTGCTTTTGAACAACTGCACATCCTTTTCATATCTGAAAGCAAAAACACAGTTATGCTCTATGAGACATGGGTCATAACTAAATCCTGACGCAAATCCAAATCTTTTTGTTGTGGAGGAGGTTAAAAGGCCTGCATATGGCTCTGCCAAATGAATTGCCAAGAGAAAAAAAGAGCTACATGTAGAAAGCTACAGCGGGAAGCTAGAAAGAAAAATGGATAGGAACACAAAGACATGCATTCCTGGTCCCTTTTCAATTTAAAGAGATTACATGTTTTTAGAATGTCATGTTCCAAAGGCCTATAAACAATATCCATCATATTTCTGGTTTATATCTCATTCTATAGTGAAAAGCAATGACAAATAAAATTGTGACGTTGCTGTTGAATTCTATTGCATTTACTAACCTGTTACTAATATTGTCCATCCCATTCATATCAATGAGGATAGGCTAAATAACAAAAACAACTCTGTATAATGCAATACAACTCAACAGCAGCAGAGAGTGCAGCCTCCAAGATGACTATAGTACAGTTGAATCAACATCTTTCTAAAACAGTTTCAGCAAAAGCTGACAATTAATGCAATTAACACAAGGCACATGAAGGCACAATTTATTAGAGAAGTGTTGTAAAAGACTACATTAATTTGAGCTAGGGGTACCTAATAAAAACAGGCAACTGAGTGTATTTCACAGCAGACATTTTGGCAGGTGTGACACCAATAGTCCACTGGGCTCTGGTTTTGTTCTGTTCCCCGCCACGTGCCATACCACACTGGGAGCATCTCCCAAGCGGAGCATCTTGCTGCCCGAATCACAGATTATATTGTCTTTTACAGAACAATCGCATGTTTCGTAGGCAAGTATCTACCTTCGGTGCAACCAGCAAGCAGCGCAGATGCACCCAGTGGAAAATAGGGATAAAAAGAACAAAGAAATACATTCCATTTAGGTGAGCTAGTTCAAGGGTCCTGGTATTGATGCATGCTGGCTCACTTGATTTAACTGAGCCATCATCTGGCATCATCTGTTGTGGTCTTTCCCTGCTATGACAAGTCAAAATGGCATGCCATGATGTTGTGATTAATAACTTACTTCCATGAGTTGAGTGTTGTAACACTACTTTCTTGCGCCATGCAGCCATTTAGTCAGAACTTGGTTTCATACAATTCTGCTTTATACTCAGTCTAGATACAATGGATCTTTAGTCACTGACGTACAGTGACTAAAGATCCATTGTATCTAGAATGGCCTTTTAATTCTATTTTGCCTAAAAGAATTGAATAGTTGAAGACAAAATTACTACTGGTCTGTAGACATATATCATATTATTGTGTTTGTCTTCTGATAGTGTATGAAGAATAAAAAGCATTAAAAAAAAAATTGTCTATTGTAAAACTTAAAAAATATTCTTAATCTTCAACATCATACAGCATTAGAGAGCAAGTGCTGTTTTCTCATGGTTCACTTTTTACTTTAGGACGAAAACAATGGAAAGGTAGCCTTGACACTCACAGAACAGCCGCCTCTGGGTTTAGTGGTTCCGTGGTATTGATCTTGTAGAAAACTGTACGTGCATACATCAAGACTTGCCAGATGTGGTTGTGATTTCGTCTAGAAAAACACAAGGAGTTGACAACATCATTAAACCTTTATTCCAGGAATATGGGTGCACACAATCTTGTGATGTTTTCTGATATGGAGAAAACCAAGAAGGCTGAAAATGTAAAATGTATTTTCTTTTCCTTTGACCACCACTATCAGGGAACATTATTTGATCAGAATTGTAGTTACATTCATGACCTTGCTCTAACTGAGGAAATATGTTAGAATAATAAATTAGGTGGATATTCCAAGTTATTCTTACTCTGATTTAAACACCATACTGAGTTCATACCAAGTTCAGTCTGTCCAAAAGATGACTTAAAGGCCGACAACCAGGGGGCAGTCTGGCTGCTTCATGTTTAAAAGAGAAAATAGGAGTATAGATTTCATAAACATTAAAGCAGAAAGCATACCTCCATTTGTTGAAAGCTCTTCTGACATCAAGCTCTCCAGACACAGGGTTAACAAGAGGATGGAAGACTGGGATGTCAAACACTAATTTCTGAAATAAAGCATAAGGAAGAGATGGATGAAGGTTTTCCTCAACTTCTTGGTCAATAAAATTTTATGAGTGTTATGTAACAAAAAGTGTCATTTTCAAGACAATTTGTCAATTATCCATCATTATCAATTGGTATTGGCTCTTTAGAGTCCTTACAGTTTATCCATGACAGTCAACCCATTAACTTCTCTTGAAAAAAAATATGTAGTTTAACTGCTAAACAAAGAACAACTGAACACATTTACAAATTATGTTTAAAGGAAAATCTTTGCAGACCTGGAAAAATCACCACCTTAAGCTCAAAATCATTTCATTGGATGCCCAAAAAACATATCCTGATAGAAAATCCACTTCAAGGTTTATCTTGTTGTAAACAGTAAAAAAAACAAATAACTACACTATACTTACAGGACACTCTCCATCTGGATAGTTATCTGGGATATACACTGTGAATTTGAAGACTCCATCCTGGTACAAGCCATGTCTGATGAATATGACCCCAAACCACACTAAATAGTTGGGAGACATATGATAGATCAGAATTTTTACTTCCATCAACAAAGTTATGAATCATGCTGAACTAATGCACAAACAATTTTATTTTAGTTAAACAGCTTTTTTATTATTGTTAAAGTAGGTGTTTAGCATTCAAGAAGGATGCAGACACATTTTATTAGTGTATATATGAAACAGGCGTGAACTTCAAAAAGGTCGTCCTTACTTAGCGCCGATTTGTAGGATGGCTGCACATAAATTCCAGGGAGTTTCTGCTTAATCACTAGTGTGCTGGAGGTCACATGACAAGAAGTCAGATCAATACATAAGTGAGAAACATGCATGAAACTAATATATTTCCTGTGTAAAAAAAAGGGATACTTTGCACCCAATGTAATACATACTATGCCTTTGTGTTTTAAAAGCAGATGCTACTAACATATTTAAAAAATGAACTCCAAATGAAAACACAAAGTGACAAGTGCCAAGGTTATGAGAACAAACACAATGAACTTTGAATTGAGTTGTGAGTGGTCCATACTCACAACTCAGCTAGCAGAGAGTACTCCAAGTAAAAAGGTCCATAGGAGGCGTGTGTGCCATTGGCTGACTGGGCTGGTGTGCCCGTTGATGCAGGCTTGGTAATGGGGGCTGCATTCTTAGGAATGGGGGGAAGCTGTTTTTTGCCAAAGGGCAGTCGGGCCGGGCTGGCTCTCTGCTCCCCGTGCCCACTCTGTTCCTCGACGTCAGATCTCTGCTATTATAAATGAGAAAAATAACAGGAATCTCAACATTTCAGCTGTGAAAAAAGCAGGCAGAAGGCAAGTCTTGAAAAACAGATTAGAGAAGGCTATTGTTTACAAGCTATTATGCACACATTAAATGGCCCAAGCTCGTAACCATGTGCTATGACCGACCTCTCAGGTTACACTGTTCAAGAACTAGCGTCTAGACAACAGCAAGCACTTTCAAGTACAACTATCAGTGTATCTTAGTGATGCGGTTCAGAATGATAAAAGTAGTTACATCAGTGTCACACATCGAGCACAAAGCCGCATGATGTCAGGAATGCATCAGGAAGCCCCAACAAACACTGCTGAGGACTACTACAAGTACTCCAGGACTGCTCTGTTAGCCTCCTCCATACCTCAACCGGGTTGCACAAGAATGCTAAAATGTACCAGCCTTACCGTTTGTTTGTGGAATTAGGAATAGGCTGCTTACTGGTATTCTAGCATTAACAGAGAGTTTTCAGTAATGATTACGCATGAATTGAAGACAGAATTTTCCAAAAAGGAGTAGGCAACCACACCTTTAACTTAAGGATTAACAATTCCAGTTTACCGAGATTCCAAGGAAAATGAATACACAGGTGCAGGAATGAAGATATCTAACAAATAACAGGCTGGAATTGCTCAAAACAAACACTTAACAGAATAGTACAATGTTTTACACTGGAAACAATTGGAAACCATTTGTCAGCTTTCTCCGAAATCAAATGACTGTTGTTTAGAACTTGAAAGAAAGTTGTAAGAAAGTTGTGTGCTGAGTACAGACAAATCATCTTCATGTTGTAGAGTGTTGGTCATGCCGATATAGTATTCTGATTCATTGAGAGAGAAAGTCAAAACTCCACGGCATATGTCAATCAGGTTAATCTTCCCTGTGTTTTCAACAACAAATTTAACAGATGTAGATAGTTTAATGGGTTCTATTTTACCTTACGACTTGTATTGGTAGACATGCTCCAGAAGGGGTTAAGGTTCATTACTCATTCAGAGGTTCAGATTGATGTCCCTCTTTCTATGTAGGCCCCACGACAAGTGCTGTCCGGGCCATCCGCTGCTGTAATGGAATACAGACACATGAAACAAGTGACTCATGGGGCTGCACTTGAGGTCACACACACACACACACACACACACACACACACACAC
>NC_045733.1:26343018-26362028 GCF_008692095.1 Etheostoma spectabile | reverse complement strand
ACACACACACACACACACACACACACACACACACACTGCATATTGTAAGCATCGACGTTTAAAGGGCATATTTAACTCTTACAGTAGTACTTGTAATTGTGATATTTGATTAATTCCCTGCACTATTCTTTGTTCAGTGTTCTTCGCTGCTGTGACACGTTTTCATCCGGGGATAAATAAATTATCCATCCCACGACTAGTAAACAAACACACAAACAAGTAGCGTTACGTAGCTAGCTAACACTGATCTAATGTCATCTAGCTAATTCTATAGCAATCGATCGTTGCAACTTGTCTGTTAACATTAAAATGTCCTAACGTGCTGACGGATTACAAAGTGAAAAACAACTCCGTCCGAAGATTTGAAATAATTGTTTGGGATAACGTTAGGTTAGCTTGGTGCTAACTTGGCTGTCTGATGAAGTATGCTAGCAGTTGTCGACGTTTAAAAAGTCTAACTAATGTACTGTTGTAGGGTGGCAAAACTAGAGACCCATGTTGTAATTTTAATAGATTCTAATAATGTCATTGTATTTCTAACGGGATATCAAAGTACCGTGTCTAATAGCTATGACTAGTTACCCTTAACGCGTTAACGTTAGCTAGCTAGCTAGTTAACGTAAAACTAACTAACGTTAGCTGACAAATCGAAATGTGACAAGATAAATACGCTTTCGAAGAGTAAACGAGCTCATGTTAAACGTCCACACACTAATGTTGACTTGCCTGCTTTCCTGAACTCATTTAGCTAGCTAAGGTTAACGTTATATTAAACATAGCTTACAATGCTAGCTAACGTTACATTTGGGGCTGTCAATTGACTGGGTTAGCTATTCCTTTAATTTTAGCTCTTGAAAATAAACTGCTTACTGATTTAACTCACCGTATTTGCTAAAACGCTGTAAAGGTCCCTTTGAAAGAGATGTTAACGTGTGTCACGGTATAATTTTGGCAGAAACTGCTCAACTGCTCGCCATTCCTTTGAGAGTCATCCCGGCTAACTTGCTAACATTGGCTAGCTAAATAATTTGACAGACACCGAATCTAGAGTTCAATCTAACCACTGAGGGCGTTTCGGTGTAATAGTACGGGTTTTCATTGGTCTATGGGATAAACGTCCTCGCCTTTTATTTGCTGGCGCTTCCGTCACTTGAAAGGGAAAGCGTCCTTATTTACTAAAAGGAAACGTAACGTTAGATGGAACATGGATGGAACCATAGACTGTGAATATTTTTTTTTGTTAAACGGTTCACTGTCAGTTTAACGGTAAGTACAGTTGCTCTGTTTTTCTTTTGAGCAAGAAAGAAGGAAAACATTAATTTTATTTCCCCAGTAAGTCATAACAATGAGCCAGAATGCAAAATAGAGGGGCACTGGGTTTACAGATAGCAAATTTAAATGGAATGCAGTGGTTTTTGATGTTATTGATTACACTCTTTTCCTACACATGTAAAGATGGCTGTTGTAAAAAAGGTCGTTGGTTATTGTCTATTAAAAAAAGTTAAGTTGTAACTCAAAGTCTGTATACAATTATACCCAAAATCGTATCCTACTTGGCTGTTTCTTTAGAATGGTAAATGTGAGGCTAAAAATATTTGACCCTCAGCCTACCATAGCCTATGTATGGTCTACATTAAAGGTTGAAGGAATATTGTTAGTAGGCCTGTAGTGCCATTGATTAAAAAAACACTTAAGTTTATGTTAAAGTACAGAGTATGAAATGTTAGCTTAGGGTTTATTAAGGTTTATATATGTAAGTTGTTTTTTAATGTTGAAAATAATTTTAATATAGGCCTTTTAGGGGTTGACCGATACAGTTTCTTCAAGACGTATAATGATTATTAGTAGTTATACACATAGACAATGAATGAAATGGACCAACAGATCTAGACAGAGACCAGTGAAGGCTGAGCGTTACTGCGCAGCCTCCAACTGAGCTTGACAACGTAGATGTGACGTGAGCAACCTGTCTGAAAGTTGTAAGTCTTCTGGTAGCTGTGCCAAGAGAAATCTCAATCATTACAAGTCTTGCAGAGATGGAGAGGGTAGGTTTATGTAAGGAGATAACACAGGCACAGGCTAATTATTGCTCTCTAAAATGCTAGTTAATATTAGAAATTAAACCTGAACAGCTAATGTAAGTTGAAACTGTCTGCGTGCTTCTCCTGACAATACGGTGATTTGTCGACTATGCGACAGCAAGTCGCTTGGTTCTTACAAAATTGTTAGCCTATTTTTATAAAAACGCCTGCTACAGAACCATAACGTGTAAGGTATAAGTTAATGGAGCCATTCATACAGTGTCATGTTTCTTTATGTAACCTGGCGTAACCTGGCCCAATGGAGGGGTTAGCCAAACTTTAGCTATTTAACACAGTTGACAATGCCACCTTTGGACTTTCACCCAAAAGTTTAATATTTAATTTGATATCAGTTGGTAACAATCCCGGGGACTCCCACTACACAGGCAAGCCCACATGAGAGATCAGAGACGAGGTTTGTTTGAGGACTCAAAATAATTTATTGCAAACCCAAAAAAAGACAATGGTCATTTGAACGTAACTGTAAAAAATAAGTTAACCGAACCAATGCAATAAAAAAGACGAAACAAACAAAAATACATAAATACAAAACGAGAGGAGAATTTTGTTAAAGGTACTATTGAAGTGGAAACGATTTAAGTGGAAACTAAGGTGTTGCAGTGTTCATCATGGGTAGATTGTATACCAAAAGACAGAGACTGCAAATAAACACAACATGGAAATATCAAAATAACACACTGAAAACATGCATTGTTACTAGTAAAATGAGCCAGTTATATTTCACCACCTCCAAAAAAAATCACTTAAGCAAGCACTAGGTCTCTAAAAAGTCATGCCAGATTAAAAGTCACTAAATAAATGTACAATATCCAAATGACATGAGCTCTCCTGAATACAATTGCCAGAAGGGAGCGCAAGTGCTTGGAAATATTAGCGCGAAGGGCCTTGCATCACCAGTTTCTTTCTCTGGGAAGGTAGGGGAATACCATTACCAAGTGCTGACCAGAGTATGCACACCAAGGGGTGACAGACCGTCAGAAGCTGAAAGTGTGCCTGGCCTCAGCGATATACTTGACTGAATTTGTGAGTGATGGTTTCAATATTTTTAATATTTTCTGGTATATCTAATTTACCCAGGAGCTCTGTTGACATAGGCTTAGCTAACATTAGCTACAGCTTTATGAATGAGTCACTTATGAACACAGCAAGAGAGAACCCAACGTTAGCCAGCTAAAGTTCCGGTGGAAAATTATTAGCTAACGTTGCCGTTAACGTTAGCCTAACATTAGCTAAATATTGTTATTAAAGTTAGCTGCTAGCAGAGATGGGAAGTAACGAAGTACAAATACTTTGTTACTGTACTTAATTTTTCTGATATTTTTACTTTACTATTTTTTTGTGGCGACTTCTTACTTTTACTCCTTACATTTTAACATAAATAACAGTACTTTACAGTACCATTACTTTAGTTTTGTACAAGAGGTTATCATGTCGGAGAGTAGCGCAGACACGCGCCTCACACTGCGAGCTGGGGCATGGAGAAGAAAGTGAGAGAAATAAAAAAGAGACAAGCTGTCCGGAGGATAATCGTTTGAGATTGTGTGTGTGCATCTTTGAGAACTGTAAGTGTTGATGTTGTCATTTGTGGTGCCCTTACCTAGTATAACGTAAATGTTAGACCCAGTGACAGGCTGGCATGAAGTGGCTTGCATAATACTTAGTAAGGAGGTATTGTTTTTGTCTCATGGTGAAGTTAAGTTTCTCCAGCTCTCCCCAGGTTGGCAAAAAATCAGATTGATTCTTTAAAATATAGAATAATTAAAATGTTCTGCCCCCGGACCCCCCTAGCAGGATAATGTCCTTCTCACCTTTTTCACCCCTGACCCGTTTTCACGCCTTGTGTAGAAGTAAGACTAAGCAAAATAGCAGCGGCACTCTGCACTGGGCTGTACCCTCCTAACCACACTGAGCGTTAATCTCGAACAGGTAACAGCACACGAGGCACACTAGGCAACGACAACAGCAGAAAAAGGGAAAGTCGGCGCTTACTGGACCGGCATTTATTTCCGTGTGCCTCATGTGACGTCTCACGTGATGTCTCACATGACTGTGTATTTAACCTACAGGTTACATTCAGAAATAAATAATGGACAACTAAAGTTTTTAAACGCGTCAGATGTAAAGTGATTCGCTGTCAAAGTGGCGCCAAAATGAATGGCAGTCAATGGGATGCTAACGGCAGGTAAAGGTTTCAAAGCATTAAAATGGCGCCAAGTAAGCTACGCTTAGAGAGGAGAGGCTTACCCCCTTGGTGGTGAAGGGAGGCAAGTTGTATCTAAGGTCCTTCCTATTTCCTGGAGGACATTTGCATTGCATAAGACATTTGCATTGCATAAGAACCTTGTAGGATGGGAATGATTGTTCCAGGTATTAGTCAAACTGTCAGGCGGAACCGAGGAAACGGAGTTGTTTGTAAGACTTTAGATTTTGATTGTAAAACTAATTGAAATATAAAATAATGTTTAAAAAAAGTTATTTGGCCAGTGGTATAAGCGGATTAATGCCTTTCGAGGTGTCCATTGTCAGATATTAATTGACTTAGGCGGAGGCAACCGTCCTCCGCGCACGCCTCACCATCGTCCATTAACACCGGACAATGGACACCTTCTGTTATCTAATGAAACCGATAACTGATATTTGGAACAGATATGCATTTACAGTCAAATAAAAAAATCTTTTAGTCAAAATTAGCATTTTGGAAGTTTTTTTAAAATGCAATAAGCAATTATTTAATAAAACGGAAACTTTAAACATAAAAACAAAAAGAGCTCCCTAAAGTTTTAACATGGTAACAGTTTGTTTGCAGGTGTTAAAGACTACTTGCAGAGCTGTAGCAGAGCCAGTGTAGCGCACTTTTGAATTAACTTAACTTATTTAATTATTTAATTAATGTTATTGGTAAAATAAAACACGGATACTGATAATCTGCTAATTGCCAAATGTTGGTTGATCCCCAAGGCCTAGCATTTTGGTTTTTCCAGACCATGTGCTTTACAAAGGTAAAACAATAGAGTTCTTATACAGAGAGGACAGCAGAGTTTATCTGGTCAATATTTTGTGTGTGTGTGTTTTAATCTTATACATTATCCGTTCATTTTTTACATAGGTTCTCAGAGTTCTCCAAAAGTGCTTCACTTTGATAAACATGAATATAATGCACACTTTTATATTTCCTTAATTTGAATGTTTCAGTGTACTGCACAGCCACATGTCCCTTGAGGGTAAGATGCATCTGAGCCATCTGTGTCACACATTTCTTTAGTTTTGACCACGCTTCATTGGCAGTTCATTCTGCTGATTGATTGATTTTCTAACAATTACCCCTAATTATTTTTCTGGGTGAGGAAAAAAAAAAACTAATTTAATGCATGGGTGATCGCATTAATTGGGAGAAATGACATTGTCCAAGTTTCAGAGTAAATACAAATTATTGACTCCATTATTGTTATCTGATTGTATATTGTCCCAAGTACACTTCACTGACAAAGGTAATTAGTGTCCTGCTTCTTTATTGGGGCAGCAAACAACACAAGGTCACCATCACTCTTTTGACATGTACAAATCAAAGACCACCTCAAAACAAATAAGTTAATGCCTGCTTTGCCTTCATCGACATTGAGATAAACTGACACAAACAAGGGTGCAAATATCCACACCATTGCTTTGGTAATGAGTTTTTTTGTCTTTCATTGATTCTTTATCTAATCAACTATTGTGACCTTGTGTGGTCAAACAAATATACTAATGAAGGTAATTAAAGTGGTGAGATTGGATTAACTAATTGAATATGTGACCCGTTGGAGCTGGATTGTCTTTTATACTGGACATTTTACAGCAAAGGCGATAGGGGGGTAGGTCAATTAACATACCCTTCCTGGGCAATACGGTTTATGTAAATTAAAATATAAATGATTTGTAAAGAGTAAAAAGATAAAATAAAAAATAAAATTGCAGCTGGCAGCTACACTACAGCAATTCTAGTGCACATATTTGAATAGTAATCATCAGATCCCTTTTTATATTTGCCATGTAGATTATTGACGTTATGGGATATTTTAGTGT
This sequence comes from Etheostoma spectabile, assembly GCF_008692095.1. Taxonomy (NCBI): domain Eukaryota; kingdom Metazoa; phylum Chordata; class Actinopteri; order Perciformes; family Percidae; genus Etheostoma; species Etheostoma spectabile. The sequence continues at coordinate 26,355,864 of NC_045733.1, read as the reverse complement.
CTCATTGTTTCTGGCTGAAATATTTATATATTGTTTCAGTTTCAGCAGCATTTTCCAGCTATATGCCTTGAGCTCGAATTCAAATTGAACATGAAATATGTTCCCTTCTGTCAGTCCATTTCTTCAGAGGATTTTAGGCCTGCTGAATCAGGTCTACAATGTGGTTTAAATGACAGTTAAAAATTTCAATTGGCAGTCCCTAGTGAAACCTGTCTTGACAGCACAGACATAAAAAAGTGAAAAAAGATGACTCCATGTCCAGATAATATATAATAACAATGTTAGTTTAAATAAAGAAACCCAAATCTAGATTCAAATGTAATATTCATTTTAGAAATATGAACAACTGGGGAGTAAAGGATACAAAAAACATCAGCCAAATCCTTCATATAGCAACAGTCTTTTCTTATCCCTGAGGCTATGGCCTGGCTAAAACCTCAATGCAGCAATTATTTGCTGTAATGACTGCAGTTCAAATAAGCCTGGAGACTTTATTAAACCAAATGAGAGAATCATCTGTGTATTATCACCTTGTGATTGACAGTGACAAGTGTTGGCCAGGCTCGGATGTGAGCATGATGAAGAAGCTCTTGGCAAAGCTCTCGATAATGTTATCCCTGAAAAAGTTTCCCGGAAAACCTCAGCCAACAAATGGAGAGGGAAAGCTCCACGCATATTAATTCCGATTGTCAGATCCCTCCAGTGAGGGAGAGGGGTAATCTGGCAGGCAGCCCCGGCTGCCCCTCCACTCACTGAGTGGCATTTTACACTACTAATGAAAAAGAAATCCATTGTGCTGATCATATGCATAGATTTAACTCTATAATAACGACGAAATAGAAATATTCATAATAAAAGTAAAGGTCACTCGCTGCTGCAGCTAAGCTTCCTAAGCTACAATCTTTGCAATAGCAGTTGTCAGGTTACAGCGATGAAATAGGAAAAAGAGAGAGACGTCAAGTTTTAACCCTGCAAAGGTGAGACACTACAACCAAGCCCTGCAACACAGACAGTACACACTGTAGCTCCTTGATCATTTGTTTACAACAAACAGTACAGATGTGTGTTCAAAGCTGGATACAACAGGCCAGTGTCCTGCCAGCGTCCAATGGAGAGGTTAAAGGTCAGCCACATAGTTGTGAATTACATAGTCCTCTCTCTGACAGACAGTACCAAAGCTGGTGTCCACATTCTTTGGGGATTTGTCTGGTCTACTTAATAAAATACATGGAAATATGAATAGCCGCCTCTCTTCACTTCCATCCTACCTGTCTCTGTATGTAGGTCACCTGGGCTTCTTCAGGCATACCTCACCTCTGAACGACATTCACAGCATTATTATTGCCCGCTGCGACTTCCATGCTGAGCCCTGTCTTCATATGCATCATACATTGGCATTTATTAGTGCCATGCACTAAGTACAGGCCATGTTATTGCATTTGAATATCAGCTCCTAGCCACATTCGCAGGCCCTGGAAATATATTAAGATGAAGCAATCTCATTTAATAACACCCAAACTAATAAAAGGAGAGCAGATTGGAAATTCAATTTATGATTATTGTTTGGCAGCAGGAGTGATCCAAAAAAGCCCAGCTTGGTCTGTCATATGCAAATATTTCTCGCCCAGGTGTTGGAAAAATTTCCGAATGTCTAAACACAAGTGTCATGTTGAGGCAGCAGGTATACGTTTTGGTCTTTTGGGGTTTTTCCTCATTCAGAAGCAGAAAGCCATGTGGTGGGCTACTTCAGTCGACTATTCTATTATGTAATACTAAAACAGCAATGGTATGACTATCCTTCTCCATATGGGCAAACATCATAGCATAATGGGCCAAATACAGGATAGGGCTGCATTAATCTACAGTGTGATCAACATTTTGATGCCCTTATTGTACTGAATGTGTGATATCAGCCTTTGTTTAGCAATAATCATGATGCTGTTTAGCTTTGGTATTCATAGTTTCTTTCCTGTTGTTAAACTTATAAGGTGTACATCCTGGATACAGTAAGCCCCAATACCACAAGATATGTGGAAGCAAGTCTAAAACATGTACCTGGCCACCTATTTGTAAAGCCCCTTTTCCCTTGTTTTTCAAAAGATTTCAAACCGTCATTCTGAGGTGGCCTTTATCCCACAGCAGTCATATCAGTCTGTGCCAGAGCTCAAATAATGGAATGCCACTTCTTCACTTTACTGACTCCGCTTCACAAGAGCCCGTAATTTCCTGTCTTGTGTTGTTGATAGACATGTGTGTGTATGTGTGTGTGTGCGCGCACCGTTGTGTGTGTGTCTGTTTGTTGCCCAATACATCCGACAGACCCGGTCCATCTGTGTGTAAATGTTGACTCCCAGTGGAGCTGTGACTGTCACTCATTGCCCAGCCAGTGTAGTGCCAGGCATTGATCGCTACATATATCTTGCTCTGTACTTCCCAAACCTTCATCAACAGATGCGGCAGCAGAATTGATTAGCAGCAAGTCAATGACCAAATCTCTTTGGAAACATTTTTGTTTATGTGGATAGCTTAGAGGGCCATTAGCGGGATTACCTTTGAGGCTTGGCTGAACAACAGATGTTCAAGGACGACTCAATCAATTTGACTTACAAGGGGCTGCAGTTGCCGGAAACAAGTGATAAGTCTGCGAGGGGGGAAAGAGGGGTTAAATAAAAACAGTTCACTGTGGTATTACACAGGTACAGCAGAAGAGCAGCAGACTCAGACTTACAGTGAGATCACTGACAGGTTCCCTAACACTGGAACACACAGTCAATGAAATCCTCTTGACGTTGACAAAATGATCAAAAGATGTGGCGGTGCTGTTTTAACCATTGGCAGCTTTGGGCCCATTTAAGTTATTGCTTCTACACGTTATTAATTTAACTGAACTTGTTATATACAAATACAGGTAACAGGTTTTATTAAAGTAAACACATTCTGAAGAACTGCAGATCATGTTTATGTCCTTTGGTCTATGCTGAAAATCCTCAATAATTTAGCTGAGTCATACACAAACAAAGTTATTCATTTAATATATAAATACATATATCACTAAAGATTTTATTAAATGGATTTTAGCCCAAGCAAAACTTGCTCGGTATAAGTAAAACACTTTCAATATAAGCAGCGCCAGCCTCCAGAAAGGCCTGTTTAATTTGTGCAGAGTAGTGCATTCAATTATACAAGCATCTAAATTGAATTCAGATTAATGTTTGTTATGGATATTTTTTTTATTATATTTAAATAAGCTTGATTCAGCACAAAATGTATTATTTCTCAGAGACGATCATGTTCTTTCATTCTTTTCAATTTTCCCCTTTCCTCTCATGAATCGAATAGTGAATAAATGTGTTGCAGAGACTCACGATCTGGCTTTCAAGTCAACGCTTATGCTTCCTTATCTGCAAACGTATTAAAATTAAGTCAGAGCACAAAATGGTATTTAAAAAGTTTAAGTGAAACAATTTGCATTGGGAGTGTGTGGAAATGCTAATGGTTTCTTTCACTAAGCCTCACAATCACTGTCATCCATTTCGAGTTCTGATTGTTTTCCACATGGATGCCTTCATTCATTATTGCAAAATTATAAACATAAAGAAGATCTCTGTATTAATACTTCTGCTTTTTGTAAAAGCTCAATCAACCATAATGTTCTAATTTTTTCTCTGTGAACCTCATTTTATATTATCTAACCCTCAAGGAATGGATGTCCCAGAAGGGATTTATTTCATTTATCAGGATTATTGAATTAAATTAAACTAGACACTTACCGCAAGCTGAACAGAGATACCTTATCCACTTAAAAGGTAGGCCTGCTCTTCACTGCTATTTAGGCAAACACATTAGGCAGCAAATGCCTTTTGTTGGCTGAGCCGAGGTTGCTGCATAATTCATTTGTTCATTAAGGAAAAGCGTTGAAAATACTTGAGGTAAGTGGAAAAGGTCATGTATTGAATGGATCTTTAATTAAGCTACTTTACAACCACAGTTACACGACTGATGACATATGCATCATGTTTGTGTACATAAAGAATTAGTGTGTGGAAAGACAATAAGGAAGGGAGAAACAAAGAAACCGAGGTAGGCAAAGTGGATTTTGCCAAAATATGTTAAATTAAAAATAGCAACCTCCCAAATACATGTACACTGTAAAAGTCGTTACTATTGTGGATTATGTGCAATAGAGTTTAGCATGATTTTACATGCTATCATTTAAGGATTTTTTTCTCTCTCTTTCACAGGCAGAAATTGCATATAAAATATTTGTTTCAGAAGATCAAAGATCTGAAAAACACAATGTCTGAAGAGCATTTCAAACAGCCTGTCTGTCATTCTTGTGTCCAGCAGCAGATGGCAGGCTGTTTCCACTGATGAACCGTCTCCAGACACAAGCACACGCTGAACTTCTGTACCCTGCCGCTGTGATGTTGGCTTCCCAGACCTCACTGCTCTTGCCTGTGAAATGCATTCCCATTAAAAAGGCATTTTTTAAAGCCAACACCAGTGCTATAACAATCATCTCCCCAAAGCCAAGGCTCCACACCCGGGAGCTCGGTATTGCCACACAGGCAGACATGTGGCGGCTGCCACAAACAAAGGCCCCGTACTCTCCTCCCCATTCCTCTTCCCTAAGCTTCCACATGGTTACAGGCCGGCCTGCCATTGGCAATTACACCCATAGCCCAGTGTGAGGTCTCACAGAGACCTCAATCACCACTTACAAGATCAAGGCTAACTCTCTATCACATGCACAGTGACAAACACACATACACCTGCATATGTGTATGCAAACAGACTGTCCCTCTTTCTTCAACCAAGCTCTCTCGCTCGCTCTCTGTCTGGCATGCTCTGAAATCATAACACATTTTGAGTGGCTGTGGAAAGTATATCGCTTTTTTAAGAGCAACAAAAATAACAGGGTGACAATCATGCTGTCAGACGCGGCTGTCTCAGTTCACTGTCTGTCATTAAGTTTAGGACTTTGTCTTGCTGACACTGCTGCAGAAATACATCAACATATTTCATTATTATACAAGATTTATATTTAGTCACACACTGACACAAACAAAGACTTGGTCACCAATGCAGAATAGGGTTCAGTTTTAGCTGCACATGCTTATGAAGAAGTATGTAAAAATGCACATTATTGTGCCTCTGGTAATTATATATCTAATCTGCAAAAATATTGACATGTTGCCTATGAAATACTTCTGCTGCTCAACTGTCCTGTAACAAGTACTGACTGTTTTGGAATGAGGTTTTCTGAAAGTGTCGGTGTCATGATTAGGTATCTGATTTTAGAAGGACATTTTTTTTATTTGTTGCATCTGAAACATTCATTGTTGTTAACAAGGGCCCTACATTTTACCCTCCTTATCAGACCCGGCTGCTGGATCGGTGGCTGGGGGGGGAATCCGTACCTCTGTACCCTGATACAGGCATCAATACCCACGAGGCTGTGTGTCATGCAGCAAGCAGCCTGAACGGAGGTTCACATGCCTCCTATGATACTTCAGTGAGAGCCCATGCTTCATGTCCTCACACCAAGCGCTGATGTGGCAGCTTGCTAAATAATTTGTGCTTCTTTACCGGGGTCATTGGATAGAGAATCTGGTTGTTGAATAATTAATCAAGACACAATCTAAGCAGCCGACTTCTGTTTCCTCCTAGTTTCAGCCAGATTGTCTGCCGCTGTCCCTCACATTCATACTCACTTGCCGTCTAATTCATCTAAATCTGGAACTTCATTATAATATTTGTGTAGGCAGACTGGTGTTAGGAAGAGCATGTCCTGAACATGACCCACAGGATCCCGAAAAAGAAAACCACACACAGCCGCAGAATCTATTTTTTTATTACGTGGATAAAAATAAAACAAAAGCCTGTTAACGCCATGGCTTTGTTTAGCTTCATAATTGCTTTTCATTATTCAGTGCACAATTGATACCCACAGTGTACGTTGAAAGAGGCACAGTTGTTTGAGTGCGGCTGGAAATTAGATCTTTTATTGATAATGTCTCAGATCGGATTCTTACAAATGCTGAGTGATAAAACTGGAGCCTGATTGTCTGTCTGTCTTTGTGAATAGTAATGACACTTTTCAGACTGTTAGATGGGCTCATGGCTGCCTTAAGGTTGGAGAAGAACACTTGTTCCTGAAAGATTTCCCACTTACTCAAACTGGCTGCAAGATCTGGGGCGGGCAAATTAACAAGTTATGCAAATCATAACACTCACACCTTACTTTAAGAAATTGTTCAACATTTTTGGAATATAGTTTATTTGCTTTCTGGTGGAGAGTTAGAGGAGAAGATCAATAACAATCTTGTGTAAATATAAGGCTAACATGAGCAGCTGGTTAGGTTAGCTTAGCTTAGCACAAAGACTGGAAACGGGGGAAACAGCTTGACTGGCTCTTTCAAACTTTCAGACTCGCAAAAACCTGATTAATCAACACTCACAGCAAATTGTTAATTTTACACTCCTTGTGAATTAGCGAGCTTTAAAGGTGCTGGGAGCTGAATTTTATTATATATGGAGAGAGCCATGCTAGCTTTTCCCCCATAATTTCAGTCTATGTGCGAAGCGTAGCTAACCAGCCCCTGTTGGCAGTATTATATTGACTGGACAGACTTGAAAGTTGGATCTATCTTCTCATCTAACTCGCGTAACTCAAATAGGTGTATTTCCCAAAATACTATTTTTAATAATATAATAATATATATCTATTACCACTGATTCTTCCTAAAGCAAGTCATTTCTGTTTGCAGTAAAAAGTTCTGGGTGTTTTTTTTTAGATAGGGGTATATGAGAAAGTGTGAATGCAGATTGCAATCCTTCCCTAGATAAACATACAGTGAGTTGGGTATGTCTCAGACATACATAAAAATGAGGCACCTTTATTCAAAATGCCCCACAGTACCTTTAGTGCTTGTGCGTTGAGCATGACTGGCCCCACAGAGAATCACACTTCAGAATCTGGCAGTTTTAGTGGCATGTTAGCAGAATCGTCATTGGGAAATCAGACGCAATAGCCAGGCCCATGTCAACAAGGCTTAGCTCAAATATTTTACCCCCAGAACCAAGACTCTGATTCTTGTGTGTGCATTTCTCAAATACTTTCCCATCACCGCAAATCCCATTGACACTTAGCTGTCCCTGTGCTTATCACTGATAGCTTTCCACATGTAAATCTACACATCGATTTATTCTCATGTTGTGCCCCTTTGGTTGTTTTGAAAAAAAGTAGTGTGTGACCAATGCCTCCCACCATTCCCCAACATGGTTGCCAGGGACAGGGCAATACTGTAAGTCTGAGGCGCTCAGTATAAAGGACAGTAAGAGATAGAGCTCTTTAAAAAAGTACACCAAGACAGGAAGAATGACACTTAGCCCTTAATCATCTCGGTGTCTGCAGGGATCCCCTGTACTTTTGTGTCTATTGCAGATAATGGTCTTTCCTTACTTGACAGCATGTCTTCAACAAGCTAGCTCTGTAACCAATGCTTAAGTGTATCAGGGTGACAAAGCGTTCCTAGATTTGGTGGTGTCACGGCTCATCATGTAGTGACATTGCTGACAGCTGTGGTGTTAAGAAGGGTAGGCTGTTGGATGGAGTCAGAATAGATTCTGGTGCAGTAGACCCAACTTCCATAACAATGCCTTCCCTAAGGATCATCCTGCAGTATGCAATCTAACAACACCAGCTGGAACCACTGGAAGACAGGGAGGGGAGGTATTGTAAATGTTGGAGTACAAACCAAAAGGCTGCTTCAGTTATTGGAACACACGGACGCTTGTGTTTCAGGAGAAAAACCAGAGGCATAAGGAGTACAAGAATGACAATGTTTTTTGTGGGATAGTTCTCTCAAGCGCTATTGTGGCTGGCAGGCTGTCCAAGTGTGCTGGCTCTTTCCTCAGAAAAACTGGGAGGGAAAACTGCCTGCTATCAGATATGAACGCACCATCTTGAATCTGTCCAATCCCATCAGTCCTCTTCAATGAGCCTGTTGAAGGAGACCCGTCCTTGCCAGGCCCTCCACTAGTTTTAAGGGACTTCCTGTTTGTTGAAAACAGTACAGACAAATTGTATAATGACAAATAGTGGCCCAAACATTGTGGGAGTGTGCTGTCTTGGGACCTCAAACTCAGTGGCAACTAATTTAGCCTCAACCCCAAAACAAGCAGAACAACATGACAATGACCAGGCTTTGTCTGTTTCCAAACAAAAATGGTCTCTGAGGTTTGGCTAGATGTGAAGAGAACTATACTTGCAGTCATCCACTTTCTGTTTATTTAATATTATTTGTGACCAAAGCAATAATGCATAATGCATATGCACATTTTATTCTACCTTTGTACCATTTAGGTAATTTTTCCAAACTGAAGCTAAAGTCAGAGCACTCAGTTTGGTGCCATGAGAGAGACTACACTACTAACTTGGTTCCAGTGTTTATGCTGCTGATCAGGTTGGATCAGGACCTTGGGATAGATTACTGTCATCCTCTGTTAGGAGTTAAGGTGGGAAGAAAAACTAATGTTAAAAAGTAATGTTCTCAGTCATCTTTCCATCCAGCTTGCCTGTGGACTCTGCTGTTGATGTTGATGAATCTTGAAATTCATCCTGGTTTAGAGTATGTGGCTTTTCCATTGCATTTCATTTAAACTATAAGATATTAATGGCAACATAAAGAAAGTCAGTCCAAAATGCTTTCCATGAGGTATGATATCCCATTTGTATGTTGCCAAATGGTCAAATGTTCACATTTCAAAAATCTTTGTATACTATTTTCTAAGAAAATGGGGACTTCCATCCATCATTTCCCCATAAAGATTGTTACTACTTACATCTGTGTTATGTAAGAAGCTAGAGCCAGGAGGCAATTAGCCTAGCCTAGCATGAAGACTGGAAGCAGGGGGAAACAGCTAGCATGGCTAACTCCAAAGCCAATGAGCTACAACATTGTGTACTGAGCTTTAGAGGTACTGGTAGGTACATTTTTGAACTTTGGATTGAGCCAGGGTAGCTGTTTACCCTGCTTCCAGTCTTTATGCTAAGCTGAGCTAATTGCCTCCTGACTCCAGCTCACCCACCCATCACAGTAATGTGATAACCTTTTTCAGTAACTGCTGCTCACTTCAAAATGCTGAATGTGATACATGGTTAGTCACCATAGGTTTTGTCAGTCTCTCTGGATGACAGTTTAAGCTAAATGCCTGAAATTCAAAAGCTCTTTAATGTTTGAATTTTTAAATCTTCCAGATTTGAATGAGGTGTATCAAACCCCACATTGGTTCCTAATCATATGACAACAAAATGGCAGTATGAGCATCTCCTTACACACACCTTCTCCCACCACACCAGGACCTCCACATCACAAATCGTCCGTAGTCTTGTATGTTTAAACAGGCCTCAGTAATCGTGTTGAGCGTGTGCTTATATTTGACTGCTCAACTTTGTCGCCAAACTGTAATGAATGTTGTGGAAATCTATTTCATCCCCCAGCCATTAGCAGGCTGTGAACACTCTCTAAAACCAGCCTGCGCCTCATTTTCCAGGCCTCTGATCGCACCGAGCAGTGGGCACCTAATTCATTCAATGAAATGGGGCTTGCGATTACTGAGGCAGAGATTTGATATATCACGGAAAATTAGGTCGATTTTAATAAATTATCACCCATCCCACTGAATAGTCCACATATGCTTACACTGGGGAAGGAGCCGTTTTTCCAGTGGTAGGCTTTGTTTTTATATATGATGGACAGGATGAGGACAGGTTTCGGAGGTGGAGAGTGCGTTAGCTTGGGGGTACCCCCACCCAAATAAGGGATGTCAGCACTTCCTAGTTGCCAAGTGGCTTTTGGAGTCCTTGTAAACAGGAGCAATTAAGGCTTCTGCTTTATCTTCAGTCATATTAATAGACTGCACCACCTCCATATTGAGAAATCTATTCATAGCTTTCTGGACCTCCCAAAAAGCCAGTGGCCCTTCCATTGGCACAGAGAAACCTGTCACACAATGCATGAGTAAATATAATATGAGTTAGTACATTTTCACCATGTAGCACTGGGTGTATTTTACTTTTACGGCAGCATATTTTGCTCATGATGGAGAGTGAGCTCGAGAGAAGTCGAAAGGCCTCCATAAATCATTCCCTGCGTTCTACCTCAAAAATAGTGCTCACATGATAAATGCAAGTTTACTGGAAGCATTTTAACTGAACAATGAGTGTGTGTGTGTGTGTGTGTGTGTGTGTGTGTGTGTGTGTGTGTGTGTGTGTGTGTGTGTGTCTTGGTGTGTGTTGGTGTGTGTCAAATCTGGAAGTATTTTATGGTCAGCCGCAGAGGCCTCTGTGATTGGACAAGCTATGTCACTCCTGGTCTTAAATGGCTTTGCACAACAGCGAGGGCATCCGCAAGTCATTCTGCCATTTGTGGGATGAGAAATTCCCCAGGATTCACCACGCAATTCGTTTATATCCAAACTGCTTATTCTATCTGCAGGCTGTTGCAGACACATGATTCAGCTCAGTAATTTGTGATTGTGGTCCATAATCAATACCCATGGCTTTTCTGGAGCTTCACACTGACTAATCTGGAAATGGATTTGTCAGTGTTACAGGGCAATAGCTCTGCAACCACATCACTAACACTGTGATGTGTGTATATTATTGTGACTCAGGCATTCAGGAAACTACAGCTTGTGAACTGTGAACTTCATCATTTTGCTGTCTGAATGACTTGGACAGGGTACAGTATTCTCCCGTGACATGGGTTGCACATTTACAATGTTCATAAGTTAGTTGCTAACTTTATCTGTGTGCCATTTGGTGCATCATCTGATCATCTGATCAAGATATTTCACTGAAAACAACTTTTTTGCTGCGTCCGGAAACCAGGTTTATAAGAGTGGTGTGATTGAATCAAAACAGTTAAGTTACAGGGCGTTATAAACAGACACAATGGGCTGATAGATGCTATAGACGTCTGTAGAAATGCAGGGAAATGCAGGATCAGGTGATTGTCTCCGAGGGCTTGTCACTACAAGTGACACCTTTCACATAACACATTTCATTTGATCACTATTACAAAAAATCTTGATTAGAGCAGCTTGAAGCAGGAATATCATTGGAGCTCAAACCGTTACAATTTTTTTACAAGTGTTTGCTTGCAAGGTTTATTTAGAAATTACAGTAAAGCATAGTTTGCATTTACTGGAATTTGCACTGTGTGAGAGCATGAGCCAAATACCAAACATCATGAATTATACACACTTTTCCAAATTGTGGACAACTTCCCATTACCAAAAAATGCAGGGCGTGCAAAATATGGGGTGGCATATAGTTGATGTTGCAGCAGTCAACTTTGAAATGACAACAAAGATGCATTGACTGTAAACATACATATAAGGATGTCTTAAAAAAGGTATATATGTATATGTATATACAGTATATATATACATATATATATGTATATATATAGTCAGCACAATAGTCTACTTTTTCCAACTCAACTGACAATATAAAAACTATATATTATACAGGACTGCAGGGTAAATGTATGATTATGTAAGATCAGGTGAGAGAGAGAAGATAAACAGATACAAATGAGAAAGTAAATATTAAGTCATTAAATAAAGATCAGTTATACATTCCCTATTGCTAGAATGTTTTGGTGTTTGTTATAAGCTCTGTGAAAGGCACGCAGGGCTCCCAAAATTCTTCATATCATCACATTGCTCCTTCTGTATTTCACAAACCCATTCCAAACAACCCCCCCTTCAAGATAAATATAATAAATATAAAACCAAAAGGAGAAATTCATGCTTGAAGCAAAGGAACTAATCTCCCTCCTGCCTGTTTCACTCCTCTGTGTTTAATTGATAGAAATTGCACGCATCAAAGAAAACGCACACTGAGATTTAATGGGCATAAAATGGACATTAGCATTTTAAAGAGGTGGATTAACACATTAATCCGGGCAATTTTCATCCAGCCCTTCCTATGAAATCGTCACAGCGCGCAGGCTCCTAATGGAGCTTAACTGGCTTTCTGCTTTAGTGCTGCTCTCAGGGATAACAGCAAAACTTTTAGTTTTTGGAGAGGGGAAATGAAGGGGCTTAATTTGTGTGATGGCTCTTTTAGAACTGAGTCTTTACTTCCAAGCGAACAGACGTCCACATGCTACATTACACAAGTTGCAACAGTGCCATGGGTGTACACTGAGACACTTCAGAGACGTTGGTTTCAGATGGTGAAATTGCCCATGCTTGAAAAAGCAGTTATCAAAGGGGCTGCTGTTGGATGTACATCATGGAGTGGACTTTTCATCCAGGCTGAACATGTGGTTTTGCTAGGAGAGGCACACTGGGTTGTTGAGCACAATGACTATACATACAATAGAAGTGAGTACATGATTTCACCATGATGTGGGGCATTGGGTCTTGCGTTAAGATCAAAGCACAATCCAGCCAGATGAAACTCATTTCTCTGCATCACTTCTACAGATGCACTCCCACGCCGAGCCCCAAAGGTAGAAGATGCACTGCACTGCTGTGGATTGTTATTACATATACCTTGTCAAACCCCGAGGAAGAAAGTGGCTGCCAGTTGATCCCAGAGGAGCGTTGGCTGTGTTTCATGTGTGAGGGATGAACTCATGATGAGCACACACATATATGTACATAAAACATGTTCGCACACACGTTGCACTAGTGCACGCCATCATTAGTGACACAAACCCTCAGCGTCAGTGTTTAGACTACAATGAACTCTCTTCATGCAATGTGTCCCCTACAATGGTTCGCACTTTCATTTCCATCCCTGTACAGCTGCTCCACCATTTTGTT
>NC_045733.1:26338879-26343008 GCF_008692095.1 Etheostoma spectabile | reverse complement strand
ACACTGCAGCGTATGCACACACACACACAACATGTAAGCCCGCTGTACCTCCATGCAAAGAGAATGTAATGTAGGTCATCAAACACAGCCGTCTGGAAGAGTGCTGTTGTTTGTGAGCGGCGAGGCAGCCTCCAGAGTGAAGGACGGATGTGAGGAGGGGTGGGAAAAAAAAACAATAGAGGCAAAAAACACAATGAAACAAACAAAAGCTTTTTCGACAAACTGTTAAAACGTAGAGTGCGTCTGTTTTGGGTGTTGTCACTGGTGGGTAGAGGTACGGAAAGACAGAAACACTGCTTGCTTTCTCTCACTCCCTCTACTCCTTTCTTATGCGCTCTTGTGAATAGTTTATGCTATGTACCTTCTCTTCACCTCTGCCGTACTTTCCGTCCCATTATCGTTCCAACATGAGATTGCACTCAAGACAATGTTGGAATTTTTGATAACATGGATTGTGAAACTGAAACACTGTTCTAAATTAATAAACATCACAGTCTGGAGCTTTTAGTGCGTAATCCAGCCTTTTTTTCCATGCTGCACGCTGTTTTATTAGTAATATTACTTTTCATCCTTGGCCTGTTGTCCAGTACCAGCTGAGTAATATTAGAGAAAGCTCTTAGCTTCCTGGATGGGGATCGGAGATGGGTATTTCCTTTAATATGCTCTGGCAGGGTGCTGTGATTTGAGTAACCTGAATCTGCAACACAAATGACATCTGAAAAGGAAGGCTACACTCGAAGCATGGTTTCTCCATTCTCCCCGATACCTTTGTCTGAAAGCCTACGACATCTCCGTACACAGGTGCTGTGCTGTTAAGTGTCTGTGTCGTGCTCTGGCCTAGATCCGAAGCAGAGTGGATACACGGCATACTCATCAAGTGAGAAATCTCTTACTTCAGTGGACACAGGCGGAAAACACTCTTTTTCTTTTTTTAAGGATCGTAGGCCTTTCTTTGAAAGGAAAGCTGAAGACATGAAAGGGGAGTGAGAGGGAGAATGACATGCAGCAAAAGGCTGCAGGTCGGAATTGAACCCCGGGCCCGCTGCATTGAAGAGTAAACCTCTACATATGGGCGCCCGCTTTACCAACTGAGTTATCCGGGCGCCCGGAAAATACTCTTTTGCCAGCCATAAGATGATGGCAGTTTTATAAAGTAATTGTTGCTCTGCCACAACCTCGCACTTTCACGAACAAATACAGTAACTCAATCAGCCTTTCATTTCCAACACATGTTTACTAGATAAAGAAAATGAGACCCCCACGACCTCCTCTGTGACAGATAATGTTCACATTCCGATGGCAACCGCTCTGTTATGGTCAGCGGTTTCTTGCCAGACACTAAAACACACAAATGCTGTATGCTGATCCAAGATGTCAGTAACAACAAAAACCCTAACCACCTTTTCCCATAGGACAAATCTGACCTTGCTGATCTTGACCCACTTTTTTTTACCACTTTTTCAATGAAATGCTCATCAAGGACTCCCTTTATGCAAACACAACGTCATTCAAGTTTAAACCTGACTATGGAAATGTTTCAAATGAAAGAAGATGTCTGGTATGGAATTGATCAGAAAGAAAGAAAACACATGCACACACACAGAAAGATGTTCATCCAGGGGTTAACCATGGCCAGTATTTGAAACCCAATCAAATATCTGGTCTTTTCTTCATCCTTTGAGAATAATTACACCTACTGTATCTGCTGCTCAGTGTGATTCATGTTAGCAACTTGAGAGACCGCCAAGGCACTTGGACGAAAAGGCTCAGCTACTTCTAACCGTACGATAAGGATCAACTCAAGTCAGACAGACGCTATGCTAAGAAGAATCTAATTTTCCATAAGGGCTTTCAAAGAAGTGTGACATCTGTAATTGAATATAGACTACCCCGATTATGTGATCAAAGCAGGGAGCTTGCAACGTTAATGAAAATAAATAAAGGTAAAAAGTGTATTTCTCTTGATTGACAGAAAGGTTTTTTAAATATCATGTTTTATCCTAAGTGCTGAGACCTGTCTTTTAATAAGAATCTTAATGAGGGGTTTCCTTTTCACAAGCCTGCGAACAGCCAGCTCTGTTTAGGTGCATGTGTATGGATGTGAGTTTATGGAATAGATCCATCCATTCCTGATGCGGCTCCTGGCAGTCGACAGCTCTGCCAACCGTTGTCATTTTCTGGCAGCCAGATTACTCTTGGGGTGGCATTTTCACAGTTGTCAAGTGAGGATTTAATGGCCAATTATCCTCAGATAAATATATCTCTGCTGAGGAGAGGGAGCCGTCGTAGGAGTGGGAGACTATCGCTTCTAATTGTGGGCTAAAGGAAGAGGGAAACATGTCTGGTCAAAGTCTCCAGAGACTGGGCGATTTCTTGTATCCCTGCACTGCTACTTCATCATCACCCCAGAAGGCATTTGGATCCCTCAAAATAAAATCCACAGTACTGTAAATCACGTATTACACTTACAGCACAAAGTACACACTGTTGTTAAACTGGGTGTCGCCATCCTCACTTTAACCAGAGCTGTGCTGTCGATAGCTTCTTTTTCCCCTCTGGTGTTCATGACAGGGAAGGAAATCGCTCGCTGAGAATGTTTAGGCCAGTAGGATGACTCAAACACGAGAATTATGGGATTATGGAACAAAACATTGAAAACCAAAGCACCTTTCTGCTGGGCTACAGAGGTGATGTCAAGAAAAACACTATAAGATGACATGCAAGTGTTTTCTACAGTGAGTTTCATTGACTATTATAACACTTTCTTTTTCAAAAACCTTTTATTTTTGGGGGAAGAAAGGAAAAACTATCTGAAACTTCCTCTTCCTCACTGAGACATTATCTCCTATAGGGTAGCTGGCTCATACTGGAACGGAGTCAAATTTAGTGTCAGTGACATAAACATGCTGGTTTCAGGCTGGAGCATTATACAGACATACGTCTCTGTTGCTGGCACGGTAGCAGTGTGTAGATGTCAATGGGGATAGCAGCTAACAGGCTGAGCGGCCTGCAGTAACGTCACCTCAGGTTAATGACAGTGACAGTCTCAATCGCTGGGGTGGTGGAGAGGATTTAATGCTTCCCCTTTGGCACCAGGAAGTGCTGATAATGATGCTGGGTGGCATGGAGCGTGTCCCTTCTGACATCAGCAATGATTTAAACTCCTGCAATGGTGAGCAAGTTCATATAGCCTATACACACAAACACACACACACACACACACAAATGCACACACACACACACACACACACACACTTAGACAGACATGCATGCACACAGTTATTTTGTCTAAATGACACCTCACAAAAAATGGTCTTTTTCTGTATTTTTTACAAGGACAGCACATATTAATCAACAGAGTAACCAGGTCTAACCAATAAACTGGTTTTCAACTGTAAACCTGGGTCGTGCATGGCCATATAAATGCCACTACAGAGAAATGCAAGCTACAGTTGATTCAATCATAACTTCTCATTATTGCTTGACTTAGAATACACAAACCCTGATAATGTAAAGAAATCAATTAATACAGAATAACAACAACCAAATGTCATGCATGTTTTAAGCCAAACTGCGTGTGAAAAGGTTTTTACCGGCTGAATTTGTCATACAGACTTCTGCAGTAGCGCTTTGCCCAGTGCTCGCAAGCTAGCGCTTACTTATTGTAGCGTACCAACAACAAAAATACTAGGTTTAGGGACGAATGTGTTGGCTCTTTGGATATATTTCAATAGGCGTAATTGGCTTTGTGACAGGAGTCCTCCATTTTTCAGCAGCATTTTTGAGCTAACAAGCTACCTTGCTAACCAGCTACCAGATACAACCATGTGCAATGACCTGTGCGACACACGTCACAGTCTAAGCATGTCAAACTAAAAGCCAGTCATATTTCTTGCACATAGCTCATTATTTCATATTGTAACATACAATCCAGTGTTAAAAAAGAAGTCCAATTACAAATCAACATTAGGCTGTCACAATGCACATCAATAAGCTGTGAACATATTATAAGCTACTTTTTCTGTCAATTATTGAACATTGCCAAGGCCATATTGTACCATTGCTAATATTAGCTTAACAATATTATTGTAAAGATACAGTAATACACATTTTGAACTCTCAACAGCAT
>NC_045733.1:26335500-26338869 GCF_008692095.1 Etheostoma spectabile | reverse complement strand
GCATGACTGAAACATTACTCGTTTACAAAGAGAATGAGAAGGAGCACCAATAAGAAGAGACACCGTATTTCTGTCATTCAACCCATTGTAGCCATCAACTGATGCTGATATGTCCGCTAAAACTTACACCTTACCTAAAATGTTAAATGTGATCTTGAATGCCCTGTTACAGGTGGGATGTCTGTGCCATTCCTACCACATAATCTGAAGTAACCTCTTCGAAACTGATCGAAATTAAACTGAACGTTTTTCCTTCCCGTTGCTACATTGTTCATGCTCACAGTCACTATCCCTACTCTCTGAGTTGAGGCTTTGCCCAGTGTTCCCTGCTACGTTCCTCTTCCTCTTCTTCCTGCCTCCGCTCTTTATGTTATTATCATTGACACTGCAATGATTGGTGTGATTATGCATGTGGACGGGGCTGTGAACGGGTGTGTTGCCACGGTGTTGACAGGCTGGCGCGGTCACATCTCTCCCACTGTCTCAGGTGGGAGCTCTGGTTATGCACAGCCTTCATTTAGATTCGATTACAGTGATGCACGCCTTATGGGTGTCACTTCTCTTCCGCTTCACAATTTAGGGAGAGAGGATGGGCAGTAATTGTGCTACCTGGGTGCAGAAGCCCTGGTGGCAAATCAAGCAGCGGGTGCGCAGTGGCATATCGTCTGGCTGCCTTTTCCCAGCTCATTTATTTGCCTCCAGTTGTCAACGGGGGAATATCACTGTGTGCAAATTAGCTATAGCTGGGCCTTCAAGGAGCCACACTGCCTCTTCCCGCCCACCCCACCCGAGTGACGCCTGTTACGTCCAATTACACACCCAGTAGCTGTGATTAGCATGTATAACTAGCAGCTCCAGCTTGAGCACACATGCACAGATATACTACACACATGCATACAGGCACAAACCAAAACACAGATACACGCAACCTCATCCGCATCTTCATTACCCACAAACCCCCTGAGCAGTGTCTCCTCTGGGTTTTCATTTCCTTCTTTAAAATTGTGATGTGCAATAAGCTGAGAGAAGCTATCAGCTAATAAGTGGCAAGCTATAAATCAAATACATACAATACATACTGTATATATACTGTATATACAGTCAAAATATATATGTATATTTTTATTTATATATTTATTTTTTTTACATAAAATCTAAGGTGCATCATCTCTTTTTAAAGGTAATGCAGGGGAGCATAGATATCACACATACAAACAATACTATTATGTGACACATGCCACTATGACACATATTCCCAAAGTAAAAGATTCTGCTGGGAACAGAAGATCACAGTTTCTTCTCCCGTCAACAGAGTGAATTCTCATCTTAACAGCTCCAAAGCCTTTGGGTATTGCATATTGCAAATAGCCTACAGCAGCGCAGTTATGTGGAACAGAATAGAAAAACACCCTGGTTTTGGTTGGTTAAAAATGAAATGTTAGATCTGTAGCGTTTACTGTCGCACAGTTGTTGTTATTTCAGTCTGTGGATATTTGTGGCGCGTCCCTCGACGTGGCCCGACCAAAGAAGCAGCATTACTCAGGCTCTGGCCACATGTGAGCCGCATATTACGTCGTGCGGCGCTGGCCTCTGACCACCCCCACTCCTAAACTGTAGTGAAAACAAAAGGAGACTGAGAGTTCAAAGTGGTGTCTGTTTTGTGTGTAGTCATGGTGGCCTGCCTTTGGATGGCTTTCATCATATCTCTCAGTGATGCCACAGTGCCCAGAGGGGGTGATGTCACAGCAAGGTCAATGTCAAATATGAAAGAGGGAGACGTGGCTGCCAAGGACTTGTGGGGAGAGAATAATTTACCAGAAGTGTCCTGAGATGGAAGGCACCATGTGGCACTAGGCCTTCGCGCCTGCACATCAGGCCTATACTGTCAGCCAGCCTAGGCCTCGAGGTCTGGGGATGCAGATTGTAAACCACATGCTTCCGTTTATATCTCTGTCACTCTTGTCTCTTCTCTAAGTCTGTCTGGAATGTAGTAAAATGGACAAAGTGCTCGGCGAACAAAGGGAGCATTGGTATCCTCAGTACGACGATTACTGCTCGGAGCAGCTGTGGAAATGTCAAACGGGACTGAGATGAGAGAAGTGTCGCGCGTGGAACGAAACTGCTGACACCTCATTTCCTTTCATTCCCAGTTCTGACACTACTTTTGTCACAGAATGTTTTATATATGTGTGGGTCCTATCTCTCGTTACTTGTGCTTTTCACCTGACATCAACCAAAGAAACACAACACATGCTATCATGCAAACGGTTTCTTGTGAGCCATTTGTTCTGCCACAGCAGTGTACTCTTTGTTTGAACCTGTACCGTCTGTTTCTCCCCAAATCGACTTTTTAGAGGGAGTAAAGATGAAGACGCTATTCAGACTGGCTGAAGGTTATTCTGTGTAAGTGTGTTGTGATTGCTGTCTCTACTAACAATTCTTTTCTTCCCTGAAACGTAAATCTCATGTTTTAAAGATTCCTTTAATGGGAATCAAAGTCTAAATATTTCAATGCAGCTATTTTATTATTCAGTAGACTCACAGGCATTTCCAGCCATCTGACTGCGAGAAATCCATGTGTCTCACGTCTTAGCGGTGCAGGTACATGGCTTCAGCTGGCAATATTACAAGGATTAGCATGGCATATGAAATATTTAGTGGATTTCTTCTTTCCTCCCTCTAAAACCTAATAAATCAAATGACTGCCAAATGTCATTAAAGTGATGGTCTTTGACTGGTTAAGAGAGAGTCCCTTTTCATATTCAAATTTGGGGTGGAAGAAATGAAAGAGCGGAAAGGTTACTTGGTTTAGCTGACAACCCCCAGAGCCCCAACGCTAGTGGATGAAGACTCGAGGAAGGGCAGATGGAAGTAGGGAGAAGTAGTGGAGCGCTGTTACAGAGAAGGTATTGTCTGACATGCCAGCCGGGCGTCCTCGTGGCATTGGTCTCCTGTTGGCACAGGCAGGGCGCCTGGCCTGCTGTTTTAATTAGTCAAAGATGTTGTTTTTTTCCCGCTTTTCTTTTTCTTTTTTTTTTTGGCGAGGTGTCACCTCACAGTGGATCACAGGCAGGGGCTAGTGGGACAACCAGCTGTCTCTGTCACCAACTGTCACCAGCATTGTCTCTCCTCCTTCACTGGCTGAACAGATGACGGACATTTGAATGGCAGGCACCATCCGGCCCCCAACCTCTCCCCTCAAACCCGGCATACAGAGGAATCATCGATATTCATCCCCTCGCCCACCTCCAGCCTCCCTTTCTGTGTTTTGAGTCATTCATATGTAAACGCAGAGATAAAACATATGGTGCTAATTTGCAACAAATCAACAGTGACCCAGGCTGACTTTCTACTCCGGATATTCATAGT
>NC_045733.1:26321425-26335490 GCF_008692095.1 Etheostoma spectabile | reverse complement strand
ACGCCCAGCACCTGTCTGTGTTTGAAGCCTTGCCTTATTCATTACCAAAGTGTGTTGGCAGAGAGTGTCAACAAAGGCACAGCAGGCCAATAATTTGCATTCTTTCTACAAGGTGACATAATGATGTAAATTATCAAAGAAAAGGGATTTTGTGTAAGATGTTGAGGTTGTCGTAATGCCATTGGCATTAGTCTCACGAGACTATTTGAAAAGGAAATTATAATAGATTCACAAGGCATTGTTTGTTATCTTAACTCCAAAGGGAAATCAGCTTCAAAATGATCTGGATGTGAACTTATTGAATGGCAGCTGTCCTCATGTCGACACCTCATCCAAAATGACAACACTGATCTAAGAGGGATACAATGAGGCAAACAAACTCTGATTTCACTTCGCTTACATCATTAGAACCACTCATAAGGTCACAGCATAAGAAATCAGATTGAGGAACATCATGAAAAGCGTTGACAAAGTTAATATCCATTATACATCAAATTGATAATGCTAATTTTGAATAAGTCAAAGGTGTGAAATATTCATGTAGAGCTGTCCAAAGTTTTTTTTTATTCTTTTTCTCTCCTCCTTCTTCTTCTCTTCCAGTTGACTTGACTTTCTTCTCCATTAATTAACATGCCCAGGAGGTTTTTAGGGAGAGGAGCAGCCATCAGGCTGAATCATCTTGACAAGGCGGCATGGCCCAATTACACCAGTGCTCCGCCGGGCTTTGATGTGGCGGAAAAGCAGAGAGATAGGGGCAAATTGCACAGCCATATTATGGTAATGATCTGATTTAATCCTGCCACTAAACTTTATGTAGCTTGTTTAAAGAAGATGCTAATGCTAATTACAGAGGTGCGCAGAGGTGCTGGGTGGGATCGGGTGGAGAGGGCTGAGCCAAGGGGCCTGCTGCCGCCGTGGCTGGTGGGAGTTTCAAGTCTACAAAGTGCAGCTCATAAATGTTGTAAATGAAAATGAGACAAAGTGGACTTATTTCTGTTTAATTATACATCCAGCGCAGGTGAAAAGGTCAGGGGTATAGGAGGGCATGTGCGCAAGCTCCAAACCTGTTGGGCTACGGTTGTTAATTAACACATCGGAGGATGGACTTTAAAGCAGATTTTAGAGAACAGGAACGAGACTGAGACAAGAGGAAAGAGAAGCAGGGAGGGGGTTAGCGAGGGGGTGTTACAAGGAACGCACGATAATATCAGCCTGTAATTAACTTGTCACTTCAATTACAGTCCCTCAGATTGGAATTGTCTTGGGTTATGGTGCAGGGCCCTGTCTGTATGGTTAATTAGTCTGACAAGTAGCCACCATGCTACTCTCAGCTCTCCATGCCGTCACGCCTGCAGCAACTTCGGTTTATTGTTCCTGATGATTGACTAGCATGCAGCGGAGAGCGGATCAAACTCCAGAGAAGGAGCGCGACTGATCAGCTGTCAGAAGTAAACCTACTCCATACGGTCCTCTATTATATTTCAATGGCTGTTTTCACTTTAACTTCTTTGCTTGCTTTTCTTTATCAATTATTAATGTCTGTGTAAAATGCGTTATGTCCCAACACCCAACAGTTTCATGTAAACGTGGCTAAAACAAATAATGAGGTAAACGTATTTCAGAGAAATCCCCGTGAGCCAAAATGTTCAGATATCCAACTTTTCTGAACGCTCCAGTTTCTACAGTTTTTCTACTCTTGGCTTAGTGTCACGGGACAACTAGTTGGCCTTCTATGATTGGTAATCTGGTCCAGGCAAGCAGGACTGAAGTGTTTTTTTTTTAAGCTACTGCAGTGTTAACAATGTTGCATGGAAGTACATGCTCGGCAGTGAAAGCTATAATCTTGTCTGCCAATGTTTTTCAGTTTCTCCGCAATTCTCGGTCACATTACTCCTAAAAACATATCTGGTTATGTAGTATTTGGTTGAATAGCCTTTATCTACAATATGTGACAGTAGAAAGTGCTGCTCCATTCCATGCCAATCTAATGTTACCCTACTTCTAACTATTAAGTAGCTGCATGCTAATACCAGATAGCAGTTATCTTGGCGGCCAATGTTTCTCACCAATTTTGGGTCACATTACTGCTGGGCAATGTCCGGTTGTGTAGTATTTGGTTTAGAAGCCTTTATTGGTGATTTATCACAGTACAAGTCCTGCTTTAAATTCTGTTGTCTTCGAGTACAACAACAACAAGGATTCCGGGAGACTGGAGATGTAGAAACCAAGGGGGGCTTAAAGAGACAGGCGTTCCAGCAGAGCATCTCAGAGGGTGAATACAGGAGCAGACGCCATGGGCAGTATG
Organism: Etheostoma spectabile; assembly: GCF_008692095.1. NCBI lineage: Eukaryota > Metazoa > Chordata > Actinopteri > Perciformes > Percidae > Etheostoma > Etheostoma spectabile. The sequence continues at coordinate 26,333,185 of NC_045733.1, read as the reverse complement.
AGAAAAATGAAGTGTTTTTTAACATTAAAGCATGTAAACATGTTATAGCCACATCACAAAATACAAGTATGAACTTGAAAATGCTATACAATGGGTTACCTTTAAGCTCAAGTTGTGTTTTTCTTCAAACAGGTGGAGACAGACAGCGTGGTGGCACCACTGGAGGCTGGTAAAACCCAAAAGCTTTGTATTTAAAGTGTTAACGGATTCACAACTTTGAGTTCATCAAAAGTAGACAGGCTAGCTAAACTTGATGTGAACCCACCTGTGGACCATTTCCAACTGTTAGACCATTATTATAAGATAAATAAATAAATAAATGGCAACAAAGAAAAGGAAATAAATAGATAAACCAAGAGAATTATCTATAAGAGTTTTCTTTGTGTTTCTTTCTTGTTTATTGGACCACAAGTTATTAGCGCCTGTGTAGAAATGAAAGCATATATAAATATCAAACTGACAAATTGCAGACTAGAGAGCAGTCACAAAGCCTCCTTGTAAGAACAGACTTATCTTTGATACTGTCTGCTATATTTGTAAGGAAAACTGTGTATGTATCAATGGGCAGAAAAGAGTAAACACAATTATCTGTTTACATTAGGCTCAGGAGGAGATCAAATATATTTGGCATTCTTAGATAGGTTATTTAAACTTTTTAAATGCAAGTGAAGGGCTATAAATATACATTAGAGAGATAGTTGCAGTATCGGCGATGGTTTGTCCTCTGCGTTACCTCTCTCCATGAACATGAGGACATCTCCTGGGACACTGAGGGCCTCTTTGTAAGGATTCATCACTTACACAGGCAGTCATGTGTACTATCATAGCTCTTGGTGTAACTCTTTGAAATCTCACTGTCATGCAGAGCTTGCACTTGTGAAGGGCTTGTGAAGATGTGTTGAGCATTTTCACACAGGTGTAATCCGCACCGGGCCATAGTAGATTGGCGTGTTTTCTCAGAGTCTCCGAGGAAACTCTGAAAGTTCTTGCTCAATCACATACAGTACTTATGCAGTTGTTTCAGGAAACAAATGTACAATATGAAGGTGTATAAAAACATCTAAAAATTGTCAGTTTCTAAAATATTCAAATAGCATTGAGCGTATCTTAACATCGCAGCAACACTTAATCAGAGTAAATTACTAAACTTAGGAAAGACATGCTTTTTTAAATTATACTAATTGCATTACATTTTGACCTGTCTCAATCGATTCATGTGCATTGGCAATTCATACTGTCAGTGTATTTAACAGATCAAGTCCACACTTGATAGAGTACTGCTACCAAGCAGATTTGAAGGGAGGAAGTTGCTGTTGGCTGACTTCTTTCTCAACAGAAATGTACTGGACATCCTGATCAGTATTAACACCAGGATGCTATTGCTGTGATGCAATGACCACCAAGCAATCTTGCCTCCCTTAGAAATAGTTGGCTAAAAGCCAAAAATATCAATGTTGACCTTAGGGTGGTGCTAGAGGAAAATTGAAATGCTCATCAAGGTTAAACTAGGATTAATCCTCTGGGGACAGTGAATGTCTCCACAAAATGTCACAGCAATCATTTAAATGGTTGTTGAAATATTTAAGCTTGGACCAAAATGGTTGACCAACTGGCTGACCGACAGACATCTGCACAACTGGAGCCGATCTTGGCTAAAAACAAGGGGATTCTAAAAACTTAAATCAAGGTGTAAACAGACAAGTGTACTTCACATTTCACACAACTAAGTTCAACAAGGACTTAATAAAAATCCAACAACCTCCTGCCGTATACACACATATTCAAGATGTACAGTAAGCGATTGCACTACTCTAAATCGTAATACCTTTGTAAAACAGAAATAAATTAGGCCTTGATGTTTATGGCTTATATATGGATTGGTGCTGAAGTAATGGTAATGGCAACTCAAATGACCATTTAACATTAAACCTTAAATCCAATTCAAACAACATGCATAACATGTGGTTACGCATTTCATCGTACTTCATCAGCTTGAAGCTACAAAGTAGATTTAGTGGTTGATAGACTGTAGTCACTGAATTGCCGGTGATAAAACAAACAGCATTTACGGCCTTGAACAAAAACATTGTTTTTCTGTGATCGTCTGCCATGTCAGAATATGTCATCCACTTGAGGTTATGCTATCCCGGTCACTGAAGCAGTCTTGGCTATGAGGGGCACGGGTGGTGGTTGCACAAAGCAATGATGAGGCTTCCTCCTTGGCCTTGTTCTTCTACATGTAACCGTCAGCTTGTGGCCTTCAGAACTCAAGCCCAGAAAGCCTTCTGGGGCTCGTTCTGTCTGACATTGTCATTACTGGACAACATAAAAATCTTGTGGTTTACAAGACTGACAACAAAAAGAAATCGTGTTTCTTTTCCTCATTTCAGGGAGGCAGTGTGATTGTGCACATATTTACTGGAAGTGAAATGATCCATAAAAAAAATGTCTGACTTGTCACTCAAATCTGGCAACAGCAAATAAATGACAAATAGATTTGTTGATTAGACTCAAACCAAAAAAAGGATTTATGATTATTCTGCCATTGCACTCTCTGTGTCTGAGTTCATGATTCTTCTCTTTTTCTCTTATAGTCCTTTTTTTTCTCTCACTATTTCGGGCATTTCAATTCAAAGACAGCACACACTTTCCCCCCATTATTCAATGATACAGCACTCCTGATTGGAGGGAGGCCGATAACAGCCCCACAATGGGAACTAAAAGGAGATCATTGTCTGAAAGACATTTTTGGTGAGGTTGGCTTGTTATCCTTCTTTGACTCACAAAATGCATTCAATCTACCACGTTCTTCAGTGAAGCTTGGCACTCAAGGCATACGGTGTTCCCCGGGAGAGGCCTTTGCCCATCCATCCTATCCGGAAGTTATTTACTGTATGGCCTAAAAACTGTGGTATGGTATCCAGACTTTATCAGTTCTTGTTGATATCTGGCCGCACCACCCTTCCTATTGAGAGGATCTGGGCACGTGATTGCAACCCGTTGGAAGCCACCTCATGACATGTCTATATGTGCATGGATCCTTGCCCTCTTGAATGTTGTATACATGGAACTGTCAACCGTGCACATCCATAGAGTGCCGAAAAGACCCTGGACACTTGGTGCAGCATCGGTGGGTCTTTGAGGTCCAGGCTGTAGCACAAGACCTCAACCTGAGCATGGGATTGGTCCCTTGTCTTGTATCTGTCTGTGTGTGTGTGTGTGTGTGTGTGTGTGTGTGTGTGTGTGTGTGTGTCTGTTTACGCATGTGTTGTTTTGTCTTCCTCCCTCGCAGCTTTCCTCTCTGTGTTTATTGGCTCTGGGACGCAGTCCTTGTCTCAGTGTTTTGAACATAAAAGAAAAAGAAAAAAAATTTGATCACAAAAAGAAAAGAAAAAAAGAAAGCCCAAGCCATACGTTGAAGAAAGTGATGATTGTCAGACTGATCTGGATCTGATATAGTGGCAGTCATCCATGTGGAGTCCACCTCACCAGCAATGACAGCAGCAATGGAGAATGTGCACCTCATGAATAAGCTGGCATGCAAAACCTCTGTAGCAAGAGGGCTACATTTAAATGAGCTCTGTTATCAAGCTCCTCCATGGTGGCGTGCCAATTGCTGGACTACTAGCATGGCCAATATCCAATAGCAGAAACCCTTTGATCAGTAATAATCAATACTACAGCAGCGTCATTGGGGATAACTGAAGCTCCTACTATTCTTTTTTTATCTTGCAACTTGTTTACAAGTTATTAAGGAGTCCACTCCCTCTTTGTAGCAGTCAGTCTGTGTAATTGTCATTGACAGCACAGTTTGGCCCACGACACTTGCCGGGACATGCCTACAAAATAAAAGGATGACAACACTTTGGAAAACTCTGCAGATGCAAGGGAATTGGGTTAAAAGGCAAAATTAGTCTGACAATTACTTTGTGATGGTGCTGTTAAGTCCATGCAAAAAACACAAGGTATTGAACTGATTAAAGTGTTACCCTTTTTTTCTACTCCCTGGGAGGATCAAACATAGAAGTTCAGCCAGCTTCTTTTAGTGCTGCCATAAAAGTGTCCCTTCCCTCACAGACTTGATGTGAGAGCTGGAGAAGTTCAATCCCTCATATTGTTTGAAGATTGCAGTATCTTTACTGGCATGTACCAAATGTGCATGTGCTGCAGCCTTCATATTAAAACAGCCAATGGCATTAGAACCTGCCTCTTGGGAATTTCAGTCCAACACATTCCATATTGGTATTGTTTAAATTAGGATTTTTATGCATTCTATCTGCAGCAGGACATTGTAATGCATGAGGATAGTATATATATATATATATATATATATATATATATATATATATATAGTGTATAGTATATATGGTGCAAGAATAGTTAAAGAACAAAAGGGTGCTCTATTCCAAAGTCCAGTGTATTGTCAGTTCTTTCCTAATAATAATAATAATAAATGGAATTTATATAGCGCTTTTCAAGGACCCAAAGTCACTTTCTTAGTATACTCACATTGAAAAGTTATCCGAAAGAGAATAAAAATGCAATCAAAGTTGTCACATTTCACAAACTGCGAAGAGCTGCTTTATGAGATGATGCCACAAATACCAAATCTGTCTGTTATTGCAAGTGACATTGTCATTATGCACTGACACAGCATCCCTGCTCTAGTGGGGCATAAAAATGTCCTACTAAATCGGCAACATAAACACGCTGATAAATTACATTTATATGCCATCAAGCTGCGACATTTGCTGACACTAAAAATGTTTCTCCAGATCTGCCGAGGCGATGGTTCTCATTATCCAGCTAAGGAGTGAGCAGTGCTGGGTTGTTAATGAAAAATACACAGACGGTGACCTTTGTAAAGTCTCCCTACAAACTCCAGTCAGGTTACAGAGAAAGCTGGTTACAGAGGGAGAGGGCCCTTGCTGCTCAAGATACATTAAAGAACTCAACATTTTCTCCGTCTGAATCCTTGGGTCGTCGTGTTGGATGGATGCTGACAGGGTCAGAAAGGTCAGAGCGGTCATGCTCCAGAAATGTACAGCTGCAGAGGGAGAAAACCTCAGGCCCGAGCTCGGCCCAGGCACCAGGGGGGAGTTGGAACAAGTCGAAAGACTACAGTTTGACTCCGCAAAGAGTGTGGAGGAATTTCTATAATAGCTAATGTCTTAATTAGCCCATAAGAAATAATAGAGCCCAGGACTGAAGCAATGCCTGCCCAATCATGACAAAACGGTGCTAACGGTTCACTTGGACTCCTAAAAAACATGCAACTCATTAAACATCGGGGTAACAGGCTAATTTCCTATTTTGCAGACTGTATTTATAGGGCAAAATCAAATGCAACATTTTTATTAAACATAGGTGTGTCCAGCAGACAGCACATAAAAAGGATTTTTTGTTTCCTTTTATGTATCCAGATATGCAAGCTAGTATTCTTGCGGTGTTATTGTACATCTGTAAAGGCGCATTGAAAAACAATTAGAGGATTTACTGCCAAGTATCAAATTAAACCGCCTGTGACCTTAGGGTTCACTCAGTCATTTTAATAAATCCTTACTTGGACTGATTTATTGAAAGACCTTAAGACGGGTTACCAGACGAACTGTGAATTTGCTGAGTTGATGATGGCACCATGTTTTTTTATATCACAGCCTATTTGGCTCCTTTGGAGCTTAGCTGATCACTGCTGATGAAGGGGTCAACACAATGACAGTTGCTATATGAGATGCAATCAGCCCTGGGACCATTAATGCTGGGGTAATCATCCTTTATAGCGCTACTGGTTTATAAAAGATGTACACAGCAATACTAGCAGACTATGCAAAAGGATTATTGTGAATGCAATCAACTTCGACAAGCCATGGGTGGATCAGGATAATTAACATAGTGTCAGTTGCGTCATCAATCCAATGCAGTAATCAAAATGTACTTTCAAATCGTCTTTGTGCTGTCCTGTTTTGTCAATCAAGGAGTTTCAAACAAAATCTAAAAATGAATTTTAGATTCTAGCTGACCACGCCTGTGCGACTTAGAAGTGTTTGGGAAATGTTTCAGCACTTTGCTCAGTTGTTCTTTGGTCCATGGCAGGTGCCCTTTCTCACGCTCTCACTGAGTCCATATGGGCCCGTCCAGCCTCAGCCTCAGTCTGCACCAGGCTCACTGCCTGCCAAAGCCCTGTCACACCTGAGTATGCAGATCAAAGAACCCTGCAGTGCCTACAACCACACAGCTCCTGCACGTGCCAAACTTCCTTCTCTGCTCCACTTCCTTTGCTTTCAGCACATTTGTGTTTCCAAGTTTGACCACTAATCCTTCATTTATGTGCATTATCGGGTCTCTAGAATTCACTGGAGTGACAGTCCTGGAGAGTCTCAGCCATGTCATTTTGTCTTTGGCGTTTGTTATCCTCTCTGATTTGTTCAACTTTTGGTCTCTTTGTCTGTTTGTTTCTTTCGCCTTTACTGTGGAAAGCCACACTCTGAGAAAGGGAGCATGAGAAGAAGGATTCTGCGATCTCACTCGTCCAAACCGTGACCGGTAAGGCATAATTGATGTGGGGTTTTCACTTGTAAAACCATGGCTTTGGCCAGCTTTGGAGGCAGCTTTTCATAACAGCCAGCTGAAGAGAGGGTTTTGTGCTCCAAATTGGGACTGTCATTAGAGAATTCCAGAGGGACTGCTAACGATTAAAAATGCTGATTCAAACCAAAGCAAGAGAAACCTCTGGACCAAATAAATATTCTAGATACTGCCATGTATCTGAACAACAAACAAACAAACAAATAAAAAAATATTGCTGTGTGATTAAACAAGAGAGAGAAAACTATTCATTATCACTTGGCTTGCAGAGTTGTTGTTTTTTAATTGTGTCTACCACTTGACGGAACCCAAATTGGCGCTAGGATGGACAATTTGAGATTAAGTATATGTCTTCTGCAACTCAGTCGTCATCTAGCAAGCAGTGTGTAAGTGATCCTATTGACTTCTCCAGATGCACTCAATCTAAGTTACTTAGTTAAGTAACTTTACTTGTAGCCAGGATTGATTTGGAAAAAAAATCCCCAGGGATCCCTTTGATGCCCTTAGCCACATTAATTTTCACTGGGAAATCCATCTTTGTCTTTTTACAAATAAAACAGAAATTTATTTGTATTTTGTTTGTATAGTGTATGTAATTATACTGAATTAAGAATTTTGTCCAATAGGTTTAGTGATAAATGTACTGTATACTATACAATCCTTTATGTTGCAGCTTTTCTGTTTTAGCAGCCTGTTCCAGTAAAGCATGGCTAGATTGTACAATCTTTAGAATATGCATTGTCCAGTGAGTCTGCTAAATTGACATTCAAAGCAATTATGTAATTATCCAAACTTAAAGGTGTACTCCAGCAATTTAGACTGACTGGCAGAGGCCAAGATATCCTGACATTTAGTTCCTGTTTATAATTGACGGGTTAAAAATGATTATGTTTTTCCCATAAAGCGTCTTCCCTTGCCTCCTAACTGCCGAATTATTTCAAACCATAAACTATGCAGGTTCAACCATAATCTGACATTGGTACCTGTTGACATCATCAACGTTTTTTTCTCAAACTTTAGAAAGTTCCCTCTTGAACCACAGAAGATATTATATAACAGTTTTACAGGCTGAAATGTATCTTACTATTCTTGATAAGTTAACTGAACTTCCATTGGACCGCCTAGGTTGAGAGGTGAACGTAAACATATATCTGACTCGCTGATGTATGAAACGTGACTTTAAAACCTCTTTCAACCAACAATATCAAGAATATTATCCACAGTCTGTACAGATGCTGCTCAGCTTTGTGATCAACAACTTATTTTGTTTTGTTGGAAGACAAGTATTTCATAAATTGCAAGCACATTCATTGCAATTGTAGAGAATGGCAGCAGTGTTTATGGAACTGCGTAACAGAGAAATACTGCAGTTATACTGATAATTTACTAATCATCTCATGTAAAATGTGGAAACCATGACAGAGCTCACTCAATCTGTGCCCAATATTTGTATCAGACACAGATGTATGCCTTGAATAAACTATAATTCGCTGAAAAAAATTGCTTGCTCGCATAACTGATATTCATTGTACCATTACCGAGACGCAAGCAAGGCCACGCTTTTATTTTATGATGCAGATGTTTATCACAAATGAGTCACCGCTCCGTGGCACGAAAAAGCTGCACTGTGATGTACCGGCATTGTTGTCTGACTGCCAGATGCAGTGCTCTCAATTTAATGTTTTCATGACAACTGTTAAATCTCCGCGAAGCCACAGCGTTAGCATCTCCCCAAGGTCAGATATGGACCACCGCTCCAGAGTTTTCCGTAGAGTAGCATTCAAGGTGTCGCAGTTTCATCCTGAAATGCGATATCTATTGTTTGAATGAAATGATGCCTAACCATGATCTTGGCTGTATCTCTGCATGTGGATGTCTTAAGGAAGGACTGATCACAGAGAACATATTAAGACAATATAGTATGATAGCATTAGCAGGTAACTTCTGTCCAAGTTTTGGTCTTGTTTTTTTATTCAACGCATTAAATGTATCATTCCGTTTTTGTGACCTTGATTTCAAATGTAATAGAGCCAATGTCAAGAATGTGTATTCTTTACAATGATTTACAATTTCTCACTATATATGTACGTAACACGTCTGCAAAATAACTGAAAAGCAGCATGGTCACTTATTCAGGCTATTATTGGCAAACTACCCCAGCCCCACTGATTCAAATGATGCTATATATAAATGTGTCATGAATCTGTGTGACGAAGTGATTCCATAGAGCATATATCAACTCATGTACCACAAACCCGGCCGACAGAAACGATTTCTATGATAATTTTGCGAGAAGTTTGATACATCCATTTAACAAGTTTGATGCTGCCTGAAAAGAGTGGCGATAAAGGAAAATGGACACATGCCATTCTTTGTAGTCTTAATTAAACCGCTCTTGACTCAAACTTGAAGAACTGTACCAAAAATAAATAAAGTAAACTTAAAGACACATAATAAAGTATTTTAATAGTGTATTTTAAATGCTATAAAATGGAAAGAGGATAATTGGAGCCAGCTTTTATGAGGGATTATAATATTTTATACAAACAATGTTCACATACATTGCAAAAATTCAAACCACAAAGGGTTCTTGGAAGTACTGGATGCGTGTCACCATGGAAAAATTAAAAACCAACACGGAAAGCATTATTTTATAACACTCATGTAAATGCTAAGAGAGATCAATAACATTTGCAAGCTAACAGGAATTGCAAAAACATTACCAAGGGCTGCTGCTGCTGCTGCTGCTGCTAGGAATATTAATAGATAGGAATTTGATCTGAAAACATGTTTCTCGTGTTTCTAGAATATGTGGCTTGTCAGCTAAGCTGTGACGGGGGGGGGATTTGATGTACCAATAGGAACCAGAAAGTGTAGGGGTCATTTGGGGAGTAGTGACAACATGCCACTCACCAAATCATCTCTCGTCTCACTAATGTAAAAATTAACCATCCCCTATGTGCCAACCACAGTGGATTTGACAGTGGCTGGGCTACACGGTTGTGCAATGCTTTATTCATAATTGAATAAGGATCAGTTTCACTACAGAGAGGGCGCTGGAGTCAGGGAAGGGAAATCTACAGAGCAACACAACGTGGAATGAAGTGCAAATGCTGAAGCTCGCTGAAAGTTTTGGATTTTGGTTATCATGCGCTTAGTGTTAGACTCGGGTTGAGAGTATTTGGTCCGTATCCTAATGTTTTTGTGTTGGCACTCGCCTTCGCACCCGAATGGGTGCCAGATGTCTATTTTTTTCGCAAGCTGAGGACCTGAAGCACGGTGACTCGGAGTACGCAAAAACCACCAACAACGTACACGCAAACTGGCACCATTTAATGAGTCACACAATTGCTTCAAAGTGAAATTACATCCATTTAAACCTGTCTTACACATCACCCAAAGAGGCGCAGAAAAAAGTGTCTACCTTCAATTTATAGCCCAATGAAAACCGCAAAGACAAAAGTGGGACATGTGCAAGTTATTATGGATACACTCCATTCTCAGTGATGAGAGCAACATGTATAAAATGGGGAGGGAAGGGGAGGGGTGGCATAATTTCTGCCCAGCATATTTGTATGATACCAGACTTTGAAATGGAAAAATCAAAGGAAAGCTTTTTAAAACAAAATGTGAACTTTCATGCCGTCTCTTCATGACCTGGCATGGTATATAATCATAATTTCAGCTGTTGGTTCAGGCCATCAAAGGCTCTCTGCTCGATTACTTTATCACAGGTGATCACAGGAAAGTCAGGAGACATGCTCCGTGAATAAAAGCAGCCTTGGAAAAGTACAGTCTGAGCTGCTGACAGAGTACAAAGAGGGCAGACTGTTTGGCGTGTAAACCCTATGCTCACATATATATGAATGTAGGGCAATAAAGCCTTAATTCAACACTTGGGAGTTATGGAAAAAGTTGGTGCATGGCCTATAGTTAAAGGCAGAGGGCCGCCATGTCCTCACAGCTGTCCACAGCTGTGTGGGTGGCTGAAACAGTGGCGACACAACCCACATTGATACTGGATTTATCCGCCGTGCTTTTTTAGAGGCAGAACACAGAATTATACAGTCATAGTACTGTCAACGGCCAACATGCTTGGATGTGTGTGCAGTCACCGGCCTTGTAACAAGTGTCAATGACATTTCCCAGAGGCAGACAACACGCTAAGTGAATTTCTATTATTACCAACAGCACCAGCACCAACTAACATGTGAAAACTCCAGCTGGTAAAAAAGAACCCAAAAAAATGATTTATGAAAATGTACCAAAAATAAAACACAAAGGTGACCCAATTGGAGGAGTGCCACCTTTAGCCACAGTTTAATTTTCTTACCCTTCCTGACAAAGCAGAAACAGAAAAAAAAACAGCAACCTAAACTGAAACAAAACTTTCATGCTCTCAGGAAGGCTATTTCAGTGAAAGCTGACTTTGGTTTATTTTTGACAAAGGAAATAATATAAATGTGCTGCGATGCTTTTCATGTGACTTCTGATTTCCTGATTCTTGCTGCAGCGCTCTCATGTTGACCAGCTGGACAAATGAGTTAAATTTCAGGCTGTAGCTGGCCCTTTATTCCTTCCATCTCATCGGCCAGTGGTGCAGCCTCCATCATCCTAGAGAAGAAGAGAAAGAGCTGGAGGAAGTAACACATGGTTCCCTGGGGCCCCGTTGAGGCCCCTACAGGGACAGCAAATACAGTGCCACTTTTTTTGGCCCAGGTGGCGCTCAGCCATGAAAGATGTTGAAGTGTGTTGCAGAACAACATGACGATGATCTGAGGTAAGAGGCACTTCCTTAGCAATGATATTTAAACATCTAGGTGAGATGTGGGGGAACAACGGGAAATGGGTGGGTAGTGTATGTGTGTGTGTGTGTGGTGTGTGTGTGTGTGTGTGTATGGTTGCAAATGGGTCTGAGAGTGAGTGAAATCATGTCTTTTGATTGTATGTCAGGGTTAGCAAGGTGAAGTCAGGTAACCTGTCACTAATAAATCTGTGTCCCCAGCATATGCTTTGCAGACCATCTTTCTCTGTTTTTTCTTGTAAAACTATCAGCCGCAAGATGAAAAGTCAGCCAATATGTTTTCTAAAACACACGCATATGACATGCACTTTAAAATATTGGATCGTGAAGGTGGTACCATCACACACACACACACACACACACACACACAC